>NW_027266267.1:8560000-8777500 GCF_022045235.1 Haliotis cracherodii | reverse complement strand
ATTACACGAGCTTCACTATAAAATAAAGCTTATGTCCCGGGTGAATTATTTTTAGTTATTATGTCATGGGGAACCCTGCGCGTTCTGTTCCAAATTCACTTTAGCTCGGTTAGATCTACAGGTAACCTTGCTTTGCATTGAAAACACAGTACCTTTATGTCCTAAATTATTATCCCAAATCAGTAGAGGCAATGTCCCAGTTTCACACATGGCACAGATGGCAACTGGGCCTAAAGTGTCAGACTGTGGAGCATAGAGCGCCTCTAAATGAATGGTCATGTATAAGTTCAGCGGAGCTTCTGTTTAACCAGAAAGTATGTATTTATTTTCCAGGCCAAGTTTACACTGTAGCTGGTACAAGTGCTGGAATCAGCATCAGCATCATTGCAATGGTCGTAATGTTTTGTTGTTTTGTGAAACACAGACACACTGGAGAGAGTAAGTTTATCTTTCATGTCGTTGAGATGTCAACGTCTTTTCCCGTGTAGCAGTACCGTGATACGTGTATTTCATAAGGCTATCCTGTGGGTAATAACTTGAGCAACGATCCGTACCTTGGATTACAGGTTGTGCTTGCAACTGGTTTTTAACAATATAGCTTTACATCAAGACCTACTTAACTGTTCCCTTAATGCTGTCTAGTAGCGATATCGTATGTCTGGAGAGCCGGTGGTCGTTGGTTAGAACCCCTGACCAAAACAAGTTTAAAGATGATACTAATTGCAAATTGTGAATTGTGAGTCAGTATGTGGTGTCTGAGTGGGAAATCCACCACAGAAGTGCATGGCAAATCTTAAACGCAATAAACCCCCCTCACCTTTGTGTTGGCTGTGTGTTACCTTTAAGTCTTACTTTACATTACAGTTTTTTGTTTGAACAGAGGGAAATACATTTTGACATTTTGCTAATAATTAATCAACAATTGTACCATATAAGATAAACAAAATACATTTCAGAGTCTACCACAAATGATGATGGAGCAAAAACATTGGCATTGCCAAGAAGTTCCAGGTAGGCTAGTCTTGAAGTACAGAAATGTTATCACCCATAGAAACAGAACCAGGTATGATACTATCTCCTACAGGCGTTGATGGGTTTTTCAAAAGGACAAGGCAGTGTATGGGACCATGACGGACACTACAATAACAATAACAATCTCCCATGCTTGAAACTTGGGGTTACTCATTTTTCTTCTGCTGCAGTCCAAACATAATTATGTATTTATCATGTGTAACAGTTCAACATTTATTGTGTAGAGTTGAAATGGAAAATGCATAATGCGTACAATATGAACAACTTGATTTCAGAAATGTGGAGCCTTCGGTTAATGCAACGTCTGAAACAGGTGAGACGTTTCTCACTTTGGTTTTTCAATCGTAAGTTCTATGGCTGTACTTTCCAGACCTTCTCGTGTTGTGAAATATTCACTTTTTCACTCCATCAAACTTCTTTTGATAACTACATTTATGTACGTCTTTTACCCAGCACAAGGTTATGGGTATTTGATAACAAGTTTTGATGTTAATCATAATCATTCCATTTGTAATAACATGCAAGTGACCCTATTTCATTATTTGTTGATTTATTGGTTCATTCATCTTCTCATTTGATGGGTGCGGAAACATTTTGTATTACATGCAAAAAGAGAGGCCGCCCCATGAAACACCACTATCTTCCTTTCAAGCCTAATGTCAACATTGTGTCACTTAAAGTACATAGTTCCACGTATGTTCATGCTTTTATTCCTGCCCATCCAGTTGAGACAGCTTCCTACATCACACTGGATCATGTTGACACTACCGACAACACCTACACACAGTTGAAAAGTGGGGGACATTCTGACATCAGTGAAGGAATTGTCCACTACAACACAGAACAAACAGGTGGAGGAGGACATTCTGATATCAGCCAAGGAAGTGTCTACTACAACACAGTGCCAACGGGAGGAGGACATTCTGATATCAGTGAAGGAAGTGTCTACTACAACACAGTGCCAACTGATGCTGATGGTGAAAATCCACCCCAGACAATACATTAGTGTCAACCAGTCATTAACTTTTGTATCGATATTGCTAAACCTTCTATATTTTTTTGTTAATATTTTGGAAACCCCATTATTGCTACCTGCTGTCAGTTTCATTTAGAAACAAGTACATGTGCTCTGAGGTTTATGAAAAAATAAAGGTTAAGAGAAAAAAGCAGCATTTGAGATTTCAATTCCAACACGTTATAGATGATATAGCTTATTGATCATCTTCACATCTACAAGACTGGGAGGAAGAAGGGCTTAAAATGCTTTCTCCAAGGTTTTAATGCCATTTGTGCTGTTTCTTACATCAACCAAAGCAACGTTAACATAGATTGAGGGATTAACTATCAGAAGGGGAAAGTTATGTTAGAATATTATGATAATTATCATTGTTTTCACTGAATATTATGTATGTACTGTTTATCAACTTATTATTGTTTATCAACTAATTATCAACTCATCCTCTGTAAAAAAGATTATTTTTCACGGATTGTATTAATGTAGAAAGCAATTCAAGGTAGGTTCAAGTAATATTTATTCTAGGTAATCAGTGAGGCAATTAAAAACCCTGCTCTCTTTATGGATGCTTGACAATGCACACGCCTTGAGGTTTTAGTGTATTCGTATTTTCATAATGTTACATATCGGAAACCAATCTATCAATAAGTCAGTGTGGCGACATTTGTTTGCTGTTCTATTCACAAGTATAAAGGCGCCAGGATCAGAAACTAAAAACTTTACTCCTTGTCCGACCTAAGTTATTTTAAGGTTAATAGATTAAGAACAGTATCTCGATTGTAGCATAACAAAATCACTTTGCATTCGTGAGTGGATTATTGCAGCTACCACTTTAATCATGTTTTTGGATTTCCTTGAACAAGAATTGTTCATTTAGCCAAATTAGTACCATTGTTCCATGTTTTCCTTTTTATTGACACAAAATTAATTGATCGTATCACATTATATCATGTTTTCCCTTTAAATAACCTCTGTAATAGGAGTCACGTGCATCCCAGTTGCCATCAAATCAACCTCGTGCTGGTACAATATATTTCTGGTGACATTTATTAAAACATATCTACTTCTCATTTCAAAAGGCACTTTTTCGCCATTCTAACCAATTCAACATTGCAGAAAACTATGTGTTATGTTAATGATATATATCAAGGAACAAATTAACACAAGATGTCCATTATCTGCTTTAAATATGAAATTCCAAACATTACCATTTTTTGCCAACCATATGTTATAATAACTGTGTCTGGTTGAACTGGTTCCTTGATAAAGATTGTCGATCTTCAATGTGTCAGCTCTAGAAGCATTAGGTTGTAACATGTAGGCTATAATGTCCTCATTTTGTACAGATTTCTTCAATAGTTCTGTTGTTGATCAGTGTTTTCCAAGACATTGTGAGATTTCAATATAAAAAGTCATTTAAATTGTCCATTATCACTATACTTATAAATAAGCAACAACATGTGATAAATCAATGTCCTGAATCATAAGAAATCTCTTCTAAAAGCAGACTCAAATGATCAGATGGTGATGATACTGGATGTTCGCGCATGCTCTATCTGGTGAACAAGCTCCTTACCAATAGCTTGACTTAGTCCTTTGAGTTTCGTGTCCACGTCATTAATGACATGTATGCTAAAACTTGACAAGACAACCAAGGTTCAAGCTTCTGTTCATTTTGTCCATGTCATTAATGATATGTATGCTAAACCATCAAGACAATCATGGTGCGGGAGGCTGTTGATTGTGACGTAATTGTGGAATTGTATGCAATTAACAAAATTATTACTACGATCCACCTGCAACAAACATAAGCCAATCAAATACCACGAGCGTCAAAATATTCTAGTCAGAGAATCGAGCAGCATTCACTGCCTCAGCGACTACGGCCGTCATGTTCTCAGTCTAAAACCATGTCGTCCTCCACCCGTTGTGTTGTGTTGTACATCTGAGCAATCATTACAAAGGTAGTTTTATGTTTATGATATGGTGAGAATTGCACAATGGACCAAGAACAGAGCTCTGGGGAAGCGCTTGGTGTTCTCGGATTTCTATGGAAAGGGCTTTGTCGCTTTCATTCATTTGTATATGTTGAGATAAGAGGTGTCTGACGTTTGTGTATTGAAATACGACAGGTAGATTTATTTCCGATGTGCATTAAGTTATAAGATATCTGATAGTCGCAATCGTATAATGGGCCCAGAACAGAGTACATAAGATTATGGAAGAGGTTTTGTTGCTTTTGTTTATTTGTATATGTCGAGATGAGATGTGTCTCGCGATTTGCACATCAGTGTCACAAGTATGTTCATTTCCGATGTGAGTTAAGTTATCAGATGTCAGATGTTTTTACATGTCACGGGTCATTGATGATTGTTTACCTCAACGCTGCACATTTCCAGATCATTTATTATTCTGATTATGCTCTCTTCAAAATTCCACCAAATATTATTTTAAATATTTCTTTGTTTATGAAATATGCACGTTAGTATATTAGGAGGAGTACACCTCACATGCTTATTTAAATGCTGACAGAATTAAATGAGTTTTATTACATACTCTATTAAATTATTTACTGTATCATATTTCGTGTTTTTGCTTTCGAATAAATAACAATATCACAACCCTATGGCTGTTTAAACTCCTGATCTACACAATGTGTTGTTTATCAAGAGAACCTTGTGCATGGACATAGAATGAATGAATGAACCCTGAGCGCAGCAGGAAATGAATGAATCCAGAAACTGTTTATGTTTACAGTATGAATAATGATTCAGTCACATATCTTGCATAAACATACAAATATTAAAATATTTTCAAATTGACAACGAATAATTTGTTGTCAAGTTTCAAAAGAGAAATTGTTTGCATGACATGACATGAAAAATATTAGTCGTGAAGAAAAGATTGTTTGGTTCTACCAGGACACTAATTGATCAAAATACAGTTGAAATCAGCTAGCTGATTCCATCAGAAACTTCAAAATTGACAAGTCTTTTCACACACAAAAATATGTTTATGAAAACCTCAATCAACCGATAACGTACACTCAGATACATCATGAAGTGTATCATCACTATTAGATACATGCGGAATCGTACAATCGATTCTCTTTTTGACAAAGATTTCTCTTAAACTACAGTAATATCAGTTGTTTTTTTAGAATATTCTGAAGGATACATAATTACACATTCCAAAAGAGAGCCGTTTTCAAAGCATTCTGAATCTAAGTAGTTTAACTGTATGTACAATATTTTATTTGTACACTTGAAACCTCGAACTAAAGGGATCGGTTCAAAATTGAAATAAGAGTTATCTTTTCCATAGTTAGGCTTCCTCACATTTCAAAACACAGTAGGCTTATCTCCAAAATATCACACGGCAAAGCAGAAACCATTTCTATAACTTATTCAAATGTGTCCTGATACTTTTAACATAAACACAAAATCCCCGTAAAACGTCGTCCATGTCTGTCCTGTTCAAAAATGATTCCTGGTTGGTCTTTGTCATCTGCAGTATAATGTGTTGTGTGAATATAATAACATTGACAACTGAAAAGCAATAGTGTCACAGCAGCAACACATATTGAACAGATCTAAACTGTGGAACTGTGGTCATGTGCAGCAACATCAATTGAACCGAACTTATATTTCGCTTGAAATTTAATATAACAATTTGTTCAATGTTATCTTCCTTTTTGTAGTTACTAAAATACGACAAATAATAATGACTAAATGGTGCCGTTATAAGGCTTGCATGAAATAGAGTCATGTCACTTGTAAAACGATTACTTGGGAGTGCTGCATGTGAAGGAATGGAGGGGAGAATGTATCTGCTGTACTTGATGTTACTAGTAGGAGTCACATGTGTGTGTGGTAAGTTGGATTGTCATACTCTTCACCGTCAGTATTTAATATGTCTGTAAACTATTTTCGAATCAAAGAATTTTTCGTTTCATATATTCATATGCAGGTATCTGTTTCTCGTTTTGAAAAGCCGTAATGCTACTGCAGCAGTAAGTTTATATCTAAGCTGTTGAAGATACTTTCTCGGGTAGTGTCGTTAACTTCATTGGATAGTATACAGTTGTTACAACCAGACAGAAGTGTCTCCGTTCATGTTGGAAACGTTGAGTAATGAACCATGATGGTAGTGTATCTAGTAACCTCCATTGATTCAACGTAAGTAAAGGAAGCAATGGTTTGTCATTATGCATTCCAGGTTCTCTGAAGCTCACTACCTTCCCACCGCCAGCAGTCGAAGGGAAGACGTTCACCTTATTTGCCAGCAACAACATAAAGGCGACTGTTGTGAAGTGGTATAGGAATGGTGTGTTGGTCGTGATAATGAACCACCCAAGTTGTTCAATGACTGAGGGGCATCAATCCGGTCTGAATAGCACCATTGTTGGAAACGAATACATCTCAAGACGTGTTAATGTGAGCTTTGCCCACTATGTGTCCACTGTGACCCTGTTGGTGGATTCCTCTCAGGTCGGATCTGTGTGGAGGCTGGAGGACAACAACAACACAAGGAGTAACAGTGTAACGATAGGTAGGTGAGAACAATGAATTTACTTTAATTAATTCAAATCCAATCATTAATGTATATGTGATTGTGTCCTTTATATCTCTATGCATTTTGATCAAGTTTACCATTGCTCACTGTCTCATGTCTAAGTTTTAGAAATGTAAACATACGTGAACCTAACATATTTAGTGTGGTTTTATTTTCCTTTTCCTTGTAACAGGGATATCCTTGCACACATTTCGCTTTTAAACTTTCGATAATTTTTTTAAATTTTAATTTACTGTTCTGTGTATGGATAATTTTCAGAGGTTGCACGAAATATGACATCCCCGACATCAATCACTTCACAAAAGGCTACTTAAACTCCCACACCTAAGAGCAAAAGTGTAACGACAGGTAGGTGGGAGCAATGAAATAAATTCACATGCAAGCTTACCATGGCTCATAGCCTCATATTCAAGTGTTAGAAAAATTGAAATACGAGACCATAGCAAATGTAGTGTTGTTATATTTATTTCTTTTTTAATTTTCATGGAGAAATCTTTTATTGAACTGCTCTGTGTTTGAAAAAATTACAGAGGTAGCACGAACAAAGACTTCAGCAACAACATCAACAACTGCACATGGATCTACAGATGAGACAGGAGCTGCAGGTATCAATGTATCAAACAATATCATTTATACAATCACAAGCACACACATACAATATCATTTATACAATCACACGCACACACATAAAATATCATTTATACAATCACACACACACACATACATTATCATTTATACAATCACACGCACACACATACAATATCATTTAGACAATCACACGCACACACATACAATATCATTTATACAATCACACGCACACATATACAATATCATTAATTTTATACAATCACACGCACACACATACAGTATCATTTATACAATCACACGCACACACATACAATATCATTTATACAATCACACGCACGCACATACAATATCATTTATACAATCACACGCACACACATACAATATCATTAATTTTATACAATCACACGCACACACATACACTATTATTTAGACAATCACACACACACACACACACACACATACAATATCATGTATACAATCACACGCACACACATAAAATATCATTTAGACAACCACACATACATACATACATACATACATACATACATACATACATACATACATACATACATACATACATACGTACGTACGTACGTACGTACATACATACATTGTTTGTACTGCATACACAAAGTCATTTATCGACTTCCAATACATTATAATCAAGTTTACCATGTATAACTGTTGTATGTGGTAGCGATAGAAATGTGGAAATATATGAGTAAACGTGTACTTTGGTGTAGGCTATAAATATATTTTTATATTATACAATATCATTTGCATTGACAATTTCAAGTACGAAATTTCTAACATACACATGTACTTAGTTCTGTATACAATAAGAAGAAACACTCTTTCTCATTTTCAAACGTCAGGCTACAGCAGGAATTGTTTGTATTGCAATGTTAGATTGATGACATTATTGGGTATTACACTGCCGTTATAGCCTTATACATACTGTCACAGGCGTTCCTCGATTCGCACACCATTGTGACAAAATGTAGGTAAGGGTACAGTGGAGCTTCTGCTTATTCAGCATCCGCTGAAAGTATTGACTTATCTTCCACGTCAAGTTTACACTGTAGCTGGTACAACTGCTGGAATCATCATCGTCATCATTGCAATGGTCGTCCTGATTTGTTGTATTCTGAAACACGGACACGCTGGAGAGAGTAAGTTCATCTTTATATGCTTGAGATGTCAACGTCTTTTCCCGTGTAGCAGTGCTGTGTTACGTTTATTACATAAGCCTATCCTGTGGGTAATAACTTGAGCAACGATCCGTACCTTGGATTACAGGTTGTGTTTGCAAATGGTTTTTAACAATTTAGCTTCACGTCAAGACCTACTTAACTGTTCCCTTAGAGCTGTCTAGAGGCGATATCGTTTGTCCGGAGAGTCGGAGGTCGTTGGTTAGAACCCCTTACCAAAACAAGTTTAAAGATGATAGTAATTGCGAATTGTGAATTGTGAGTGAGTATATGGTGTCTGAGTGGGAAACCACCATAGAAGTTGCATTGATAATCTTAAACGCCGTAAATCCCACCTCACCTTTGTGCTTGCTGTGTATTGCCTTTAAATCTTACTTAACATTGAAGTTTTTTGTTTGACAATACATTTTGACATTTTGAAAATAATTAATCAACAATTGTGTCATATAAGATAAACGAAATACATTTCAGAGTCTGCCACAAATGATGATGGAGCAAAAACATTGGCATTGCCAAGAAGTTCCAGGTAGGCTAGTCTAGGCGTATAGAAATGTTATCACCCATAGAAACAGAACCAGGTATGATACTATCTCCGATCCTACAGGTGTTGATGTTTTTTTCAAAAGGACAAGGCAATGTATGGGACCATGACGGACACTACAATAACAATAACAATCTCCCATGCTTGAAATTTGGGTTACTCATTTTTCTTCTGCTGCAGTCCAAACATAATTATGTATTTATTATGTGTAACAGTTCAACATTTATTGTGTAGAATTGAAATGGAAAATGCATAATGCGTACAATATGAACAACTTGATTTCAGAAATGTGGAGCCTTCGGTTAATGCAACGTCTGAAACAGGTGAGACGTTTCTCACTTTGGTTTTTCAATCGTAAGTTCTATGGCTGTACTTTCCAGACCTTCTCGTGTTGTGAAATATTCACTTTTTCACTCCATCAAATTTCTTTTGATAACTATATTTATGTACGTCTTTTACCAACCACAAGGTTGTGGGTATTTGATAACAAGTTTTGATGTTAATCATAATCATTCCATTTGTAATAACATGCAAGTGACCCTATTTCATTATTTGTTGATTTATTGGTTCATTCATCTTCTCATTTAATGGGTGCGGAAACATTTTGTATTACATGCAAAAACTGAGGCCGCCCCATGAAACACCACTACCTTCCTATGTCCCAGGTATGATATATGATAGTCATGTCATGGGCTGATACATCTAATGACTTGAATACTATCCTCGTGATTCCTACAGTAAGTCGTTGTAATCATTTTGACATACTGATCCTCATACCACACCCAAAGGCAGAATAAAACTGTTCCATCAAGCATAATGTCAACATTGTGTCATTTAAAGTACATAGTTCCACGTATGTTCATACTGTTATTTCTGCCCATCCAGTTGAGACAGCTTCCTACATCACACTGGATCATGTTGACACTACCGACAACATCTACACACAGTTGAAAAGTGGAGGACATTCTGATATCAGCGAAGGAATTGTCTACTACAACACAGTACCAACGGGTGGAGGAGGACATTCTGATATCAGCGAAGGAATTGTCTACTACAACACAGTGACAACGGGTGGAGGAGGACATTCTGATATCAGTGAAGGAATTGTCTACTACAACACAGTGCCAACGGGTGGAGGAGGACATTCTGATATCAGTGAAGGAATTGTCTACTACAACACAGTGACAACGGGTGGAGGAGGACATTCTGATATCAGTGAAGGAATTGTCTACTACAACACAGTGACAACGGGTGGAGGAGGACATTCTGATATCAGTGAAGGAAGTGTCTACTACAACACAGTGACAACGGGTGGAGGACATTCTGATATCAGCCAAGGAGGTGTCTACTACAACACAGTGACAACGGGTGGAGGACATTCTGATATCAGCCAAGGAAGTGTCTACTACAACACAGTGACAACGGGTGGAGGACATTCTGATATCAGCCAAGGAAGTGTCCACTACAACACAGTACCAACTGATGCTGATGGTGAAAATCCACCCCAGACAATACATTAGTGTCAACCAGTTATTAACTTTTGTATCGATATTGCTAAACCTTCTATATATATATTTATCTATTTTGGAAACCCCATTATTTCTAGCTACTATCAGTTTCAGTTGGAAACAAGTACATGTGCTCTGAGGTTTAGGAAAATTAAAGGTTAAGAGAAAAAAGCAGCATTTGAGATTTGAATTCCAACACTTTATAGATGGCATAGCTTATTCATCATCTTCACATCCGCAAGAATAGGAGAAAGAATGGCTTAAAATGCTTTCTCAAAGTTTTTAATTCCATCTGTGCTGTTTCTAACATCAGCCAAAGACCATACTGTCCCGAGCAACGTTAACATACATTGAGGGATTAACTATCACAAGGGGGAAAGTTATGTTACAATATTATGTTAACTATTATTTTATTCACAGAATATTATGTATGTACTGTTTATACAAATTATCAACTCAGTCTCTATACGAACATTATTTTTCACGGATTGTATTAATATAGAAGGAAGGCAATTCAAGGTAGGTTCAAGTAACAGTTATTCAGGTAATCAGTGAGAAAATTAAAAACCCTGCTCTCTTTATGCATGCTTGATAATGCACACGCCTTGGGTTTTTAGTGTGTTCGTATTTTCATCATGTTACATATTGGAAACCAATCTATCAATAAGTCAGTGTGCCGACATTTGTTTGCACATTTTTCTATTCACAACTAATAAAGGACCCCACATTCAGAAACTAAAACCTTTACTCCTTGTCCGATTTCGGTTATTTTAAGGTTAATAGATTAGAAACAATCTCTCGATCACAGCATAACAAAATCACCGTGCGTACGAGAGTGGATTATTGCAGCTACCACTTTAATCATGTTATTGGATTTCCTTTACAAGAATCGTTACTTTTAGCCAAATTAGTGCCATTGTTCCATGTTTTCCTTTTTATTGAGACAAAATTAATTGGTCGTATCGCATTGTATCATGTCATCCCTTTAAATAGCCTCTGTAATAGGAGTCACGTGCATCCTAGCTGCCATCAAATCAACCTCGTGCTGGTACAATATATTTCTGGTGACATTGATTAAAACATATCTACTTCTCATTTCAAAAGGTATTTTTTCGCCGTTCTACGCCCTTCAACATTGCAGAAATAATTTGTGTTATGTTAATGATATATATCAAGGAACAAATTTACACAAGATGTCCATTATCTGCTTTAAATATGAAATTCCAAACATTACCATTTATGCCAAACATATGTTCCAAAAAACTGTGTCTGGTTGAACTGGTTCCTTGATAAAGATTTTCGATCTTCAATGTGTCAGCTCTAGAAACATTAGGTTGTAACATGTAGGTTATATTGTCCGCATGTTGTACAGATTTCTTCAATACTTCTGTTGTTGATCAGTGATTTTCAAGACATTGTGAGATTTCAATATAAAAAGTCATTTAAATTTTCCATTATCACTATACTTATAAATAAGCGACAAAAAGTGTTGAATCAATGTCCACAATCATAAGAAATCAAATGATAAGATGGAGATGATACCGGGTGATCGGGCATCCTCTATCTGGTGAACAAGTCCACTACAACTAGCATGAGTTAGTCCTTTGAGTATCGTGTCCACGTCATTAATGACATGTATGCTAAACTTGACACGACGACCAAGGTTTCAAGCTTCTATTGATTTTGTCCATGTCATTAATGACACGTATGCTAAACTTGACATGACGACCAAGGTTCAAGCTTCTTTTGATTTTGTCTACGTCATTAATGACATGTATGCTAAACTTGACATGACGACCAAGGTTCAAGCTTCTATTGATTTTGTCCATGTCATTAATGACATGTATGCTAAACTTGACATGACGACCAAAGTTCAAGCTTCTTTTGATTTTGTCTACGTCATTAATGACACGTATGCTAAACTTGACATGACGACCAAGGTTCAAGCTTCTATTGATTTTGTCCATGTCATTAATGACATGTATGCTAAACTTGACATGACGACCAAGGTTCAAGCTTCTATTGATTTTGTCCATGTCATTAATGACACGTATGCTAAACTTGACACGACGACCAAGGTTCAAGCTTCTATTGATTTTGTCCATGTCATTAATGACACGAATGCTAAACTTGACACGACGACCAAGGTTCAAGCTTCTATTGATTTTGTCCATGTCATTAATGACATGTATGCTAAACTTGACACGACGACCAAGGTTCAAGCTTCTATTGATTTTGTCCATGTCATTAATGACATGTATGCTAAACTTGACATGACGACCAAGGTTCAAGCTTCTATTGATTTTGTTCACTGTGTTGATGACACGAATGCTAAACTTGACACGACGAGCAAGGTTCAAGCTGCTATTGATTTTGTTCACTTTGTTGATGACATGTATGCTAAACTTGACACGACGACCAAGGTTCAAGCTGCTATTGATTTTGTTCACTGTGTTGATGACACGAATGCTAAACTTGACACGACGACCAAGGTTCAAGCTGCTATTGATTTTGTTCACTTTGTTGATGACATGTATGCTATACCGGACAACACAACCATGATGCAAGAAGCTGTTGATGGTGACGTAATTGTAGAACTGTATGCAATCAACAAAATTAATACTGTGATTCTCCTGCAAGCAACATTGGACAAACATGTACCACGAGGATTAAATTGTCCCAGACAGAGAATTGAGAAGCATTCACTGCCTCAGTGACTAAGGCCGTCATGTTATCAGTCTAACACCATGTCGTCCTCCACCCGTTGTGTTGTGTTGTACATCTGAGCAATCATTACAAAGGTATTTGTGATGTTTATGGTGTAGTCGGAATCGTACAATGGACTCAGAAGAGAATTCTTGAGATTATGGAAAGGGTTTTGTCGCTTTTATTTAATTTTTATAAGTCGAGAGTTGACTTGCCTTTGTGTGTTTCGATATGACAGGTATATTCATTTCCGATGTGAGTTAAGTTGTCTGACATCAGATGTTTTTACAAGTCACAAATTATTGATGTTTGTTTACCTCAACGCTGGACATTTCCAGACAATATATTACATATTCTGATTATGCTCTGTTCACACTTCCACCAACTTTGATTTCTTTGTTTATGACATGAGCACGTCAGTCAAAATAAGGTGTATAGGAGAATAACATCTCACATGCTTATTTAAATGCTGACATAATTCAAGGAGTTTCTGTACATACTCTATTAAATCACTTACGGTATCACATTTTCGTGCTTTGCTTTCGAATAAATAACAATATCAGAGCCTATAGCTGTTTAATTTCCTGATCTACACAATATGTTGTTTGATAAGATAACTTTGTGCATGGACACAGAACTTATTAAGGGAGAATACTTGTCCGGGCATACTTATTGAACGCATGAGCACTGGTGTGTTTGTTTCTTTGTTGTTTAAAGTCACAACAACATGCCTTCCATATGCATACCTGAGAGGAAATCTACACAAAATTCATTGAAAGTAAAATGCAAATGTGACAGGAAAATACAGAATAATGGAACGTTATATTTTGTATCCTCTGAACGTCCCAACAATGAACCATGAACTTAGCAGGAAATAAATGAATCAATAAACTGTTTATGCTTACAGTATAAATAATGATTCAGTCACAAATATCACATAATATATCATAATATGTTTATCACAATAGTTTCAAATATGCAACAATTAATTTATTGTCAGGTGTCAAAAGAGAAATTATTCGCTTGACATGACCTGAAACAATTGGTTGTGAAAAAAGATTGTTTGGTGTAGTGAAGCAATGAGTGAAAAGTCAGCCAGGACACTGAAGAATTCTTGATTCTGATTTGTAAAATACAATTAAAATCAGCTAGGTAATTCCATGAGATGCTTTAAATTGACAAGCCTTTTCCCACAACAAACGTGTTTATGAAAAAACTCAATCAAATGATAACTGACACTTAGATACATGTAACAATGGCTGCCAATAAACTAAAAGAACAATACATGTTTGATATTCCTTGGTATCATAGCTATATATTTGATAGTGATTCACAAATATATGCTTATGATATAGTCGGAATCGTACAATCGACTCTTTTAGCAGAGAGAGAGACAAACACACACATACATCCATTTATCGAATCCCAATACGTTTTTGACATATAACTGTTCTATGTTGTTGCGATTGAAATGTGAAAATAAACAAAACAAGGTACAGAATGAAAACAAAGGATATGCATATCCCCGTATATGTCGTCCAGGTCTGCCCTGTTGAAATACTCAAAATAGTTCCTGGATCGCCTTTGTTGAAGAAAGCGCTGTCTCTGGTATCTGCATTATGATCCATCGTGCGAGTTTGATAATAGCAATGCAATGACAACTGAAAAGCTATATTGTCGCAGTTATATGATATAAAACTATGCCAGAATGTATGTAGTTTTGAAATTTAATAAAAGAATTTGTTTCAATGTTATCTTGCATTTGAGAGCAGAAAAATACCAGGATAATCACTGAATGGTGCCGTTATATGTCTTCCGTGAAATAGAGTCATATCAGTTGTAAAACGGTGACTTGGGAGTACGTGACGTGTATTTAGAGTGCTGCATATGAAGGAATGGAGGGTAGAATACATCTGATGTTCTTGATGTTACTAGGTTCCACGTGTGTGAATGGTAAGTAGGATTGCTATACTGGACTATTAGCATTGAAAGTTTCCAGAACTAAGTTTCTAACAAACATACATAATTCGTTTTGCATGTATTTGCACAATACACGAATCTCTTCCTCATTTTGAAAAGTCATACTGCTACCGCAGTCAGTAGTTGTTTGTATTGCCATGTTTGATTGTTGACGTTATTGGGTAATGTACAGTTACAGATTGAAACATCATTTTACAGACGTTTCTCGATTCATGTTTGAAACGTTGTGTATTAAACCATGCTGTGTACAGTAACCTTCATTATATCAACAGGTAGGTAAAAGAATCAAATGTTTATGCATTCCAGGTAGAAGAAGGGAAGACGTTCAGATTATTTGCTATCAGTAGCACAAATGTGACTGTTGCCAGGTGGTATAGAAATGTCGTGCAAATTAACAACATGTAAGTAAAGGAAGCAATGGTTTCTCATCATGCATTCCAGGTTCTCTGAAGCTCACTACCTCCCCACTGCCAGCAGTCGAAGGGAAGACGTTCAGCTTATTTAGTTACAACAACATAAATGCGACTGTTGTGAGGTGGTACAGGAATGGTGTGCTAGTGCTGCTAATGAACCATCCAACTTGTTCAATGGCTGAAGGGCAACAATCTGGTCTGAATGGCACCACTGTTGGAAACCAATACATCTCAAGACGTGTTAATGCGAGCTGTGCCCACTATAGGTCCTCTGTGATCCTGTTGGTGGATTCCTCACAGGTCGGCTCTGTGTGGAGGCTGGAGGACAACAACAACACAAGGAGTAACAATGTAACGATAGGTAGATGAGAAGTTTATCATTGCTCACTGTCTCATGTCTAAGTTTTAGAAATGTAATAAATACTTGAACCTAACATATCTAGTGGTGTTATTTTATTTTCCTTTTCATTGTACTAGGGATATCCTTGCGCATATTTCAAGTTTATGAAACTTTCGATAATGCCTCTGGTATTTACTAATCTGTGTATGGATAACTTTCAGAGCTTGCACGAAATATGACATTCCCGACATCACTGACTTCAACAAAGGCTACTTCAACTCCAACACCAAAGACCGTATCAACAACAACTGCACAAGACGCAACACCTGATGAGACAGGAGCTACAGGTATCAAACAATATTATTCAGACCATAGGTACAATCAATATTAATATTAAATTGTGAAAGTACTTCAAATATAAATAGTTCTTTAAATCATAGAGGCATGCTTGTACTCAATACATATCATACACGTTCATAACTCAATACCTGCACCATCCTGAAGAATCACATGAAAGTGTGGCATTGCTTAACAGTTTACTCATGTCGGGCATCCTACATTAAACTGAAAGTACATGGGTATCATTTTGCTTTTGCTATAAGTAGTAAATTCTTCACCAAACGTCAATGCTGTAAAATATCCATTCGTGATTCGTATCCAGCTGGATGACATGAAGTAATGTCCAAGAGGATGGACCAACACAAAATACATACGAACAATAATGTCCTTGAACTATTTAGCTTTCAAGTCATTCATTTCCAAAGTGTGCAGGGGATATGTTACTTAAATTGCCAGGCATATCGTTTCGCCTGCAGTTGTCTGTGCTCCCTTTACCTACAAGAGTAAAGCGGTATACATTCGTTCAGCTATATGTCTAATCCAAATATGTTAGAATTGGTGTTGGTTTAGTTAGATTTGTTATTAACTGAAATAATACGGTAATTAAAAGAGACTGTGCAAACTTCAACATCCTCGTCATCAAAGGCTTCATCAACATCCTCGTCAAAGATAACATCCCAGATAAACACCCTGGTAACATAACATGACACAACTGAGTCCAAGAATGACAAAAACCAAACTGCTGCAGGTAAATCAACTAATTATTAAAAGTATATTAAATTCTGTATGGGTCATAAATATAGTCAAACCAGGACGTTTACATGTAGCCATATCTATATGGACACAGAGGGCATGATGAATTACACAAGGATTCATGTGCAGCTGTCTGCACTAGGATGGCACACATACATAGGTTGCATGCCTTCACGTATATGATAATGAATATGGTTGTCCGTTAAAGCTTACTATAGGACTCCCAAGAGCTTGCAGGAAGGGGTTGCTCACTGAAATCCATTCCTGTACTGTGTTTGCGATATGGTCATGGGAAGGAGGGGATGTCAATGAACTGTATGAACTGTTGAGAATATGGTCTCAGCTTTTGCTTCATCGTAAAGGACTGACGCATACGTATATACATTGGTTGCTACTCCATCAACGAATTCTAGAACTCCCAAGTATGTGCCAAAAGGCCATGCACACTGATATCCATTCCAGTATAGTTGTTTGAAGAGAAGGAGATGCCAGTGAATTGTGTGAACTGTGGAGAATATGGTCTCAAACTTGTGGTTCATCGTAAAGGATTTACCTATACGTATATACATTGGTTGCCACTCCATGCACACTGAAATCCATTCCAGAACCATTGTTTGTGATATGGCAATGGGGATGTCAGCGATTTTTCTTTAACCTGGTATGTTCCTGTGGAATGTATGGTCTCAGCATGTGTAAAGGAACAGTAAAATACATACCACATGTCAACTGTTATTAAATACATACGTCGTTAATTCTTAATGTAACATTCGTCCTGTCAATCTGACTCTTTTCTTCTAATCTGTTTCAGGGAGTGATGTAATTTATATCTCAGTTGCTCTCGTCGCTGTCATCCTTGTTGTCGTCGCCTGTTTATGTTACATACGGAGAAAGAGAAGAACTGACAGTTATAAAGGTGAGGTGTTGACGCTAGTTCTAAATCACGTAATCATGTCTTCTATATATGTATTTTACTGTAATGGCTTCAGAGTTATAGGAGTATAGTAACATCCATTTCCACATCATGTCACCCTTTCGCGAAAATCTGGTATCGTCACTATTTGATAGTGATTCATAAACACATGCTTATGAGACAGTCGGAATGGTACAGTGGATTCTGCTTTTGGAGGAGATTTGGTATGAACATGGAAAGGATTTTTGTCGCTTCTATTTGCTAAATAAATGGTTTTTTTGTGTGTTTCATAAGCAACACACGTGTGTAATTCATGTGAATGTCATTGTCTTTTCCTCAATTGTAGTTGACACAGAACTGAATCGCTACTATTTTCATGTTAGTACGACAAAATAGGATTTTTCCTAGCCCTGTATGCCTGCTCTATGTATGTCAGATGACAAGACTAAGGTAGACAAGACATCTGCAAATAACCCAGGTCTGTACAATGAGCGTGATGTCCATTGTGTTGATGAAATGTACGCTACACCCGACAAGACTACCAAGGTCCAAACTGCTGTTGATGGTGGCGCCAGAGTTGAGGAAATGTATGCTAAACCGGACAAGACAACCAAGGTACAAACTGCTGTTGATGGTGGCGCCAGAGTTGAGGAAATGTACGCTAAACCGGACAAGACAACCAAGGTACAAGCTGCTGTTGGCGGTGGCGCCAGAGTTGAGGAAATGTATGCTAAACCGGACAAGACAACCAAGGTACAAGCTGCTGTTGATGGTGGCGCCAGTGTTGAGGAAATGTACGCCAAACCGGACAAGACAACCAAGGCACCATCTGCTGTTAATGGTGGCGCCAGAGTTGAGGAAATGTATGCTAAACCGGACAAGACAACCAGGTTTCAAACTGTTGTTGGCGGTAACGTCATTGTGGAAGTATATGCTGTACCTGACAAGTCAAAGAACAAATTGTGTAAGTATGTTTTTGTCCTGAATTAACTGCCCAGTTTGTTTTATAACTATGGAGACAGTGAAAAGTATATGCATCACTTTTCTTTCAAAGAGTAATTATTCTATTAACACAAAGTGTGCAGAAGCATAAGAAATTAATTAGGTCACATAAAAATTATATTACATTACATTACATTACATTACATTACATTACATATACGATATCAAGGTAACCATTAGATAATCAAGTCACCAGACGTTTGTTTAGACAGGTTCAGAAAACAACCTTCAAGGTAACTGCATCCTTCCCATCAGTCAATACTGTCGTCTTGTTCCCAGTCAAAGGCCCGTCCCCCACTCATTAAATGACACCGCTTGTGTTGTGAATTGATATATAAGGGTGATTGGTGTTTTCACACTAAGAATTGAAATATTTGAATAACGTCTGTTGCAGAAAAGGTTCAGAATACTGATGTTCTGTGACGTTCAGGAGAATCGCCTGAACCCGAGACCAAACAAGAACAGTGCCAACTTTTTGTGCAACTCTTTTGAACTTATATTTCAAAGATATTGTAAAGTATACTCATGCACTAACCTTATCACATTAATGGTTATTCATATTTTGTCTTTTCCCTCGAAGATGTATATTTTATCTGAAGTCAGTAGAATTCAAACTGAAGAAATACCGATGTTTGTACATATCTTGTGTAAGTGACAGGTGCCTGATGTTTGTTAATGTCCAAATGACAGATGTCCATTGCTTGTATACATCGAGATGTGTTGAGATAACATATGTTCAATGTTTGTATAAACAAGTGACCACTAATGTTACATATGAACATGGGAGAAGACTGTTGTTGGGACATGTCGATAAAACAGAGATTCGATGATTGTGCAAGCTGTGTACAATCCCCTGGCGGATCAATGGCGGTGGTTGGGGGTGCTGGGGACGCACCCCTCCATTTCTCAGACACCCGACATGTTAACTTCGTGCTCAGCTAACTTGGGTATTATGTTCTCTTTCCATCTCCCGGATCCGCTGCTGATTTCCAAGGCTTGAGTTATCCCTAGAAAGAGAAGTATCCCATGTCAATATAACAGGTACTCTAGGTTGCCAGTGTATGTGTATGTCAAGGTGTATAGTGTTCCGGTGTACGTGTGTATTTGTAACGACAGGTGCCCGATACTTATGTAGGGCACAATAACAGATGTCTGACATCCCACATGTACAGGTTATCTTGTTCTTGATACATTGTTCATCATTCCACCATCAAATATTCATTGATACAATTCTTAGTTTGGGAAGTGAGTCCGTAAATCACAAGAAGAAGTATCAATAAGTATTTAACATGTTATAGTTTTTGCAATGTGTATATATATATATTTCATGTAGACTTGTGATGGTTGGGGTTTCAATATATGACCTGGCTGTGTGTCACTGTCCAGATGGTTTGGTTTATTGCCGTTAGGCAGATTCATACAGTCATATTACGCCTTTTAACAACATTCACTCGCTTTATCGCTGACTTTTTACACGTCCTTGTAAAATATTCACGTTTTCACGTTTGAATAAACAGATATATTCCAATATCGTATGGTGGCTGTTAGACGACCGTCCCCTCACGGAGTTGTAGTAATAACAGGACATATTTCACTGAACAAAACAATCTGACGTAGTACTTCATATTTCAGAGGAAAGTTTGACAGCATTAGTGATAAAGCATTGATATTATTGGATACACAGGAAAATACTACTAAAACCAGTCTGACGTAGTATTTCATATCTAAAAGGAAAGTTTGACAGACTAATTGAATGCAATTTGCATGTGAATCGATAAACAGGAAAATACTGAAAATACGAATGTGTTCATTTAGTGTCCTTCGTATGTGATAACATATGAAATATATCAGTGTGAAATGAATGTAATCTTTCAATAAAGTGTTGAGACCGACTACGTGGTGTGGTAGATAGAGCGTCTGCCCGGAGAGCGAAAGGTCGGTGGTTGAATCCCCGGCTGCTTCATTCCAAAAACTTATGAGGAGTGTACTTGTTGCTATCCTGTCTGACGTTCGGCATTGAGGACATACAACAAGTACTGGCCAGCTAGTTGTCTGAGTGGGTTATCCATTATAAACAGCGGCATTGTTTCTCAGTGGTTTGGCACTATAAAACCAGCATTAGTAGGTGTGTGTGTGTGGAGTATGTGTTGTCTGTGTGTGCGTGCGTGTGCACTTGTGAGTTGGGTTTAGCAAGGCCATGAACAGTTTTTCAGCTATCATCCCAAACCGGGTTAACAGTCAATACTGGTACATGTTGAAGGCACGTTGGTGAGGCCACGGATCCTTTGCAACCAATTTCTTAATGCCATCGTTCTGACAAATCTGTCAGACATCTGCTGATGACAGATTTAGAAACATGCAGTATTGTTCTGCAGGTTGCAAACGTCACAAGATCAGTGTTGTTGGTTCCTTAATGAGTCAATGTTTTAAATAGTGTCTTGGAGCTTTTGGTTAAAAATAACAATATGTCTGCTCACAACCAAGTCTCGGTGACAAAGGTAAAGACCCCTTGCACGTGCTTAATGATTGTCACAAAGATGTGTTTGGGCGCTTGATTTCTTCAGAAACGGTCTTGCCACATAACCGCATACATTTATTGCCTGAAATTGGTTCAATGACCTGTCGTTTCACCTCAAAACAAAATGTCCTCAACACGGTTTCCTGAAGACCACCTAATCTCATAAGTAGACTCTTATGACAAACATGGATTGCTAAAGATCACCTGATCTCAATAGTCGACTCTTACGACAACCATGGCTTGCTGAATACCACATGATATCATTAGTCGACTCTTATGACAAACACGGGTTCCTGAAGACCACCTTATCTCGTTAGTCGACTCTTACAACAAACACGGGTTCCTGAAGACCACCTTATCTCGTTAGTCGACTCTTACAACAAACACAGGTTCCTGAAGACCACCTTATCTCGTTAGTCGACTCTTACAACAAACACGGGTTCCTGAAGACCACCTTATCTCGTTAGTCGACTCTTACAACAAACACGGGTTCCTGAAGACCACCTTATTTCGTTAGTCGACTCTTATGACAAACACGGGTTCCTGAAGACCACCTTATCTCGTTAGTCGACTCTTACAACAAACACGGGTTCCTGAAGACCACCTTATCTCATTAGTCGACTCTTACAACAAACACGGGTTCCTGAAGACCACCTTATCTCGTTAGTCGACTCTTACAACAAACACGGGTTCCTGAAGACCACCTTATCTCATTAGTCGACTCTTACAACAAACACGGGTTCCTGAAGACCACCTGATCTCATTAGTCGACTCTTACGGCCAGCATGGCTTGCTAAAGATCAAGTCTAGCCACGAACAACAACAAAGAGGAACAAGCCAATGCTATTGATGGAAGATAAATATTTTTTATTTTTTCTGCAGAAACTCTGATACAACTGTCCAGGACTTCAACATGGTGAAAGGGTTCAGACAGGAATGATTGAAAATAAACCTGACATATTTAGTAGGCAACTTTACTTCTGAGACCTATTTGGACTTAATAAGGATCCAACCTCCAACATTACTTCTACCTGTGCACAAATTCACTCACTTATGATATTTATGATCCTCATATTCTTATTTTAATTATTTTGTTGGTCCATACGCCAACACACAGAAGAGTAAAAGTAATATAATGTCAGGGTTGGTTGGTTGATCATGTTAATTTCCCCCAACAAGATTTGAATATACTAAAATGGAAATACAACATGTACCTATTAAAAAGACATGCCTGTCTATAAATTAATTAGTTTGGCCTCAGTAATTATCTTGAACATTGGGATTCGTAAGAAAAAACTACTGAAAACTGTCTCAAAAGTAAAGTTGACAACCATATCTATATTATATGTATAATGTGTTGTGGGTGTATAGTGACTTTAATACATCTGTTAATTTAGACTATTATTAAAAAATAAATAAATGACAATAGAAAAACTTTAGCCCTCGGTTATCCAGGGTTACATCGCCATCTATTCTGATAAATACCCTCAACACATTGCCTACCACAGCTTTGGTTTGAGCCTAATTCAAACAGCACGACTCTTAAATAAACCATACAAACAAATTACTCTCAGGAGCGAGGGAAGCTGTGTGCTTAGTTCGAGATCCTAGGAGTCTATGGTGGCAAAATGGGTCCCGGGTATTTATCAAACTGAAAACATAATACACTGGTAATCGAGGATGGAGTGATGTCAGTTTCCAAACATTTCGCAAACCCATAAGAAGTGTATTAGCTCAACAACAAATTGACTATCTGTTCATCAGAAGCTAATAGGACATTTATTTGGGTGGGAATGAAATCTTTTCAATTACGCAAAACAAACTATTGACATTTCTCATGTTTAATGCATATATCTTGTGTCTCAAAACCATGGGGACCTCTCGTAAGATGATAGGTCCCATGGAAGCTCAGGTATTTCATAAATCAAGCTGAATGACTTCATTGATTGTTGTTGACTTTCCAGACACCATGGATGGATGCTCATGACGTCAATCACTGATATACAGTTGATATGTTGCAAGTGCAGCATTGAGCAACAAACACACACGCACTTGTTGCTTGCCGTAGTTTGCTGGGCATTATTGTCAATGGATAACAGGGTTCCCAGGCTTAGATTACAATTTCCTTCAGAAGCTGGATAGGAAGGTTATTGATGTTAGTCTTCGTATTAAATACAGCGAAATGTCTGGCTCATCACACAACCAAGTAAAGCATTGATCTTTCTATAAAGTCTGATGAACAAATAATCAATTTTCAATGTTTTAAGTTATTTCCTGTATATGAAGAAAAACGTACAACAAAAATATATCACTTGTATACTTTCGTTAAGTTTAATATTTTTCTTGAACCAAAAACAACCTTCTCCTTTTCCAACTTAAGAGAGTTTAGTATGAGGTGAAAATGTTGCATAAAAATAAGATTTTGGAAACAGTGACTACACTTACAAATATTTTCAAATATGTATATAAAATTTGGTTACATAATTTATTTAAATAATTATATTCTAAAAAAACATCAGTGAAACCAACATGAGAATATACATACAGGACGATATAAGTTATAATTGCATGTCACATATTCATAAAATAGATATGGCAACAGTTCAGTTTTCTGCAGTGGCTAGGTACCCGTTGTTACAAGTGCATATTGGACAGCTAATTTTACGGTGTATTAACACACTTGAGCTGGCATATATCACGTATATCTACCAAATATACACCTTGAAAAGAATTAAGCACCACTAATATTTCCACATAAAAATAGCAAGTTGTTAACTTCAAAGTCTGTATCTATTGTACATCCTGACATACTCCTGTTGAGATACAGAAACTGAAATTGACCATGTAATCACACTTAATGTCATTTCCATGGCAATACTTGTTGCACTTCCAGTTGCCTCCTCTGCTTCTTGCATCGTAGTATGACCCAGTCCTTGTGAAACATACTGTGGCCATTTACCAAGTTTCATCAGATCTTGATGGCATCCTAGATATACTGAACAAAAAAAGGTAAGGGATCATTCATATTTTGGGGATATTCTTTATGAAATTGTGTGTTGTCTTCACTACAAAAAAACTATCCCAAAAATATTTATGATCCCAAACTTTTGCTCAGTATATTATCTACCAACATAGGTGTAACATATATGCAAATATTTCAAAAACATCCGTGGAAGTTGGAAATACATGAAAATAAATGATGGTGCTCAACTTTTTTGCAAGTCTCTCATAAGAGATATTTCATGTCAGAAATGTACTGAACAAGCATTTCTTACAATGCCTTAGCGTTACAATTTCTTTCTTTACTGTTGATGTCTTTTCTTGATGAAAGTTATTAGTTATGATGAAAATAAATCTGAGATGGTTTTAAATGTTGACACAGGAGTATATCACATGTATGACTTAACCCCTACAGTGTGTCCTGTGAAAAGACAACAGCATAAATAGTTTTTGACATTGCAGTGCACAGTGGCAATTTTCAGTGTAAACATCCAGGCTCTTCATGTGGCAGATCACCGTGAATGTTCGAACACGTGAAGTTAAAGACGACCAAAATGTTTCACAGCAGGCTCATCTCCTGACTGTGGTGACTGTAACGTTTGTGTGTCAAGTGAGCGAATTGGGTTAAACACCACTTTGAACAGTGTCAGCTTGATGTGGGAGGAAAGTAATGCAGATTTCAGATGTTTACAACTTTGGTGAAGCCCCAAAGTCGAGTATGGTGCTGACAAACCTGGAAACATAATCAGGCCAAACCAGTTTTCGAACCAACAATCTGGGTTTCTGGCGTGCCCAAGGGACACAACTCTGCACAGCAAACTGATGAGGGAGACACGGCATGGACTATAAAAGGACATGCCAAATCTGACTTCGTGAGTTTGAAAAATATTTGAACACGTACACACAGAGTTAGATGTAACCCTGCTTTGATCAGAGTCTCGGTTATAAAACTGCATCCTGAACCAACATGTCTTGCTGGTCAAGCATTGACCTACCAAGCAGACAGAGGTTCTGTGGATCACGAGATGACATGCCAAACTGACAGAGTGAGTGAGTGAGTGTTTTGTGATCAAAGATCAGAATGTCATGCTGACAGATGTTTTGTACATCAAGCAATGACATGCCACCACTGACAAATGTTTTGTACATCAAACAATGGCATGCCACCACTGACAGATGTTTTGTACATCAAGCAATGACATGCCACCACTGGCAGATGTTCTGTACATCAAGCAATGACATGCCACCACTGACAGATGTTTTGTACATCAAGCAATGACATGCCACCACTGACAGATGTTTTGTACATCAAGCAATGACATGCCACCACTGACAGATGTTTTGTACATCAAGCAATGACATGCCACCACTGGCAGATGTTTTGTACATCAAGCAATGACATGCCACCACTGGCAGATGTTTTGTACATCAAACAATGGCATGCCACCACTGACAGATGTTTTGTACATCAAGCAATGGCATGCCACCACTGGCAGATGTTTTGTACATCAAACAATGGCATGCCACCACTGACAGATGTTTTGTACATCAAGCAATGACACACCACCACTGGCAGATGTTTTGAGGATCACGTCTAACTTCACAACTGTGTGCATCATGCAGTGCCTAAACCAACAGGTGCTTGTGCTTCAAGAACTACGAACATGGACAGACCAACACACGCAAGAACCCATGAAAGATATGTACACATGATGCCACAAATCCTGATGTTTGCGCATGCAGGCATGATATGTCTGCTCTCCTGGACGCAGTGCTGTGCTCAGACTCCTGGGTGAAGCCTCCTCAGCAGCGGCTTCAAGCTGTATGTACAGCCCTAAAGCATCGTCACACTTTTGTGAACTATGTACACATTTACCATACAGAGTTCCTCACATCATTCCTCTACACAACATGTTTAAATATATATACTACATTTACAAACTTTCTTTACATGTCTTAAGATCTATACAAAACATCATAAGATATATGCCATCACTGTATCAGCCTATTGCAAACCCAAACAGATGGATATGAGGACACAAATACCTGTACATCATGCAGTAAGAATAACCGAATAAAATGCTTATTCAGGGACCACTTAAAGATGGTAACAGCCCCAAATGAGGACTTTAAAAATCTTAACTTCAAATTAGTGGTACTCTGAAAGTAAAGTTTAATATGCTAAGTAAGGGCAAGAAGTAGTCTGGTAGCAGCCCTAAATGAGATTCATGAATAAAATCTGCTCTGAAATCTGCTGGCACTGGTACCATACATACACCCAGCCCCATGATAACACGAGTATCTCATATTACATGTCACGTAATATTTTATTAATGATTTATACACATATATCTTCACACACTCTATGTATATACATAATAAATACTGTGGTAAGTTTGGTATAGTACAAATGCTCTAGGCCACTGAAACTGACTTATTGCAAACCTAATGAAACTTATTGACATGACAACGCATTAAGCTGAAAAAAAGACTGCAATCGGATTCAGTGTTTAGTGTCAGTGCCCGCTGTAACAACTGGTTTCATACAGGGTAGAGGACTTGACTTTCAGGGCAGACTAGGTACCAACAGTGCCTGCTTGTTGCACGGGGGGCATAGAGGTCTTATCTGTCTCCCTCAGTGTTGACTTTCAGGGCAGACTAGGTACCAACTGTGCCTGCTTGTTGCACGGGGGGCATAGAGGACTTATGTGTCCCTTCAGTGTTGACTTTCAGGGCAGACAATGTACCAACTGTGCCTGCTTGTTGCACAGGGGAGTATCAGAGGTACTGTTGAGTGGATGAGTATGGTTTCACATCGCTTTTAGAAATATTCCTGCAACATCACGGCTGGGGACACCAGAAATGGGCTTCACACATGTACCTTGGTGGAGAATCAAACAAGGCCTTTGGCGTGATGAGCAGGAGTTCACAAAGAAATGTCACATGTCAAAGACCCTTCCTCTTTACTGATCCTGTTCGCATTGAAATGAAAGTCAACTTTATAAAGCCATAACACCTGTCATAATTTTATTCAGATGAGTCAGGAAAACTTGAATTCCAATTTGGGTATTTTTTCTGATATATGCTTCACACATGGGATCCCCTTTACTGGTACTTAAAACCAACTCTGCCGTATTGAAACAACGACAAATCCAATTCAAGAAATGGAACAATTTTTCATGTAATCGTTGTCAATCGTAATTGTGGTCAAAGTGTTGGCAAATAAATAATACAGTAGTTCTGTTAATCTACTTCACTCAGAGTTAATACTGACATGTACAGAACACATATGCAATGAGTTAGTGAGTGAGTTGGGTTTCAGTATTACAGTTATATCACAGCGTGTAAGCATAATGTGAGAGGAAAGCCCGAAGTGATGCAGGTCTCGGACGTTTACCACTTCAGTGAAACAAGCACAGTCACTGGCAAGGTCCTTGACGCAAGTCCACCAATGCCCCACAGTTGACAGACATTCATCTCTTGCCTTGTTTGAAATTACTGCCTGCCTGGCTGCACAGAAAAAGAGTAAATCTGCATCGAACCCAAGAACATTTCAGTTTACACACCTTATGGACAAGTATTTTTTTCTGTCAAATTACAGTCAGTAACGTTAATTGCCACACATGGGCAGATAGTAAAGCCCACTGGTATCATTCCTGAACGTACATTCACAACTGCATGGTGCCTGTCAAACACGTTCATTGTCAATAGCAAAGGTAATAAGAATGGTTTTCAAACTACTTTGCTGACCAGTGTCATATTGAATCAACCAGACCAAGTGGAAACGAACCATTGTGGTTATTAAAAATGACAGCAGGTAATTTTGGACAGGGCTGGTAAGCTTTCAAAGTTATCAGCCTGTGATCTGCATGACTTTTCAGTAAAAATTCAGACACTGGCATAATGCAAGAGCACATTTATGAATGTAAATTGAGGCTTCAGAGAAAACTTAATTTATTCCAATCATATTCATTGACCCAACTCAAATTTCTCATCACAGTTCACTCAAGTCAAATATACATTTGATATTTTCAGATACATATCTCATCTGTAAACACATAAAAAACAATCTATTGTGACCAGGATCAAGGATATTCTATAACTCCTCACTAAAACTCAAACATGCTGATAAGACTGAGAATCCTTTGAGTTTATAGATACACATAAGTAAATCTTGCAATCGGGACGGATATCACGGCGGCAGGTGTGCAGCCACTGGCCTACATTCAAATCAATGCATTCGAAATTTGCCAAGTCAGCTAAAATGCAATAAATAAAACATAAAACTCACTATTGTGTTAATTTCGTACTGAAAATGGCAATCGATCAGTAACATGCAATGTCACACTCACAAAACAAACAACTGTGACATTACGTTGATTATCCTTAACCAACATCATCAACATCATCTACATCCATTAATTCCTTGTTTTACAATCGAGGCCATTTAATCCAGAATACTTCAAGGTAGTGGTATTATCATGAGGAACATAACAACTTACATTTTGCAAAACTTATATCTTAACCTTTCCGAACATGCATCAATTCTGTCAAAATATTCAGAAATACTAATTTTTATCAAAGCATTAAGAGGGAAAGAAATTAGCTCCAGCCCACTAGCTTGAGATGGGATGACTGAGGCAGCTTGAAGGCTAGCAACATTACACATTATACACACCTCCATACCAGAAGGGTTGTCAACACCATTACCAGAGGTAGTACTGTCCATGTATAAAACCTGCCCATCACCCAACATGGAGCACATAGAAAACTCTCTTTCATTTCACAAGAAGCAATTTTCAGAACGATCAATGAACTTGACAAATATTTTAGGTTCTTTTCAAGAAAACGCTTCATTTTTATCATGTATATCAATCCGTGGCTTGAACTGCTAATGACAATCCTCAGTTTGCATTGTTAGCTTTCACCAGTAAATCTTCATTCCAGTCATTTGTCAAGGCGGAGAACGTCCATCATATATAATACTTAACAACCACGGATCTGGCGAAATAACAATTTATACCACATGTATTCGTGGAATTTGAATGTTAAGTTTGGAGTTTTGGGATTGACTTGTAAATTTTCCTTGTAATCAAGGTAGACAATGTCTATAAAATGTTTCAACTTATCAACCACGGATCTGGTGTGAAAATAATTTAAATAAAGATGTATTAAACTATGCATGTATTCATTGAAGTGTTCCAAACAGCTAAAGATGTGTTAAACTATGGATGGATGTATTCATAGAAGTGTTCCAAACAGCTAAAGATGTGTTAAACTATGGATGTATTCATAGAAGTGTTCCAAACAGCTAAAGATGTGTTAAACTATGGATGGATGTATTCATAGAAGTGTTCCAAACAGCTAAAGATGTGTTAAACTATGGATGGATGTATTCATAGAAGTGTTCCAAACAGCTAAAGATGTGTTAAACTATGGATGTATTTATAGAAGTGTTCCAAACAGCTAAAGATGTGGTAAACTATGGATGTATTCATAGAAGTGTTCCAAACAGCTAAAGATGTGGTAAACTATGAATGTATTCATAGAAGTGTTCCAAACAGCTAAAGATGTGTTAAACTATGGATGTATTTATAGAAGTGTTCCAAACAGCTGAGGATGTGTTAAACTATGGATGTATTCATAGAAGTGTTCCAAACAGCTAAAGATGTGGTAAACTATGGATGTATTTATAGAAGTGTTCCAAACAGCTAAAGATGTGGTAAACTATGGATGTATTCACAGAAGTGTTCCAAACAGCTAAAGATGTGTTAAACTATGGATGTATTCACAGAAGTGTTCCAAACAGCTAAAGATGTGTTAAACTATGGATGTATTCACAGAAGTGTTCCAAACAGCTAAAGATGTGTTAAACTATGCATGTATTCACAGAAGTGTTCCAAACAGCTAAAGATGTGTTAAACTATGGATGTATTCACAGAAGTGTTCCAAACAGCTAAAGATGTGTTACACTATGGATGTATTCATAGAAGTGTTCCAAACAGCTAAAGATGTGTTAAACTATGGATGTATTCACAGAAGTGTTCCAAACAGCTAAAGATGTGTTACACTATGGATGTATTCATAGAAGTGTTCCAAACAGCTAAAGATGTGTTAAACTATGGATGTATTCATAGAAGTGTTCCAAACAGCTAAAGATGTGTTAAACTATGGTGCTCCATGGACATGAGTTTACAAGACAAATGTTATGAACAAATATCTCATCACAAGGCAGGTTTCATACATATTAATATGACAATCATATTATCATAACAGGTCTCTTTGTAAACATGGTAACATTTCACCAAGTAAAATACAAAGTTTTGATATTTCAAAATGGAACATTTCCCTCCTACACAAAGCAAGATTGTTAATCTAAGTATATAAATATATATGCAAATGACACTTTTATAATGCAAACAAACATAGATTAAATCAATTGTATAAAACAACTATTATGCATACCACTTATGCATTACAATTTGGTTGTAACCAATGGAAGATATTTGAAAGTTCATATAAATTCACAAACATAAACAAACTTTGGCTGGGTAATATTTTCATCATCTCATTCTAATTAAATGAATTGTCATTTCATTACTTTTGTTTTAAACATAAAAAATAAGCTTAACATTCAATAAATATCAGAGGGACATTACACATGGACTAAGAAATATGTGACCAGCCACGGCTAACAGAAGTAAAGTAGGCCGGAGCACTTTGTAAACATATCAGTATCACAGAATCTTGCCAACTAGATGCATCAAAATACAATAACTTATATAGAATGGAGCCATTTCTCTGACAAACTCTGATTGGTTCAAGACAGGTTTCTCATCACATGACTTAAACTAGCCATGTGACTTAGGTGGGAACCAATCGGTGAGCTTTATTCAGATCATGTGACTAGTGGTCTGCCTGTTCATAGAAGAGAAGGTAGCCTTCGCTTGACACTGCTTGATTAGACCTTGCTGGTGAGACCCTGAAACAGATAGAATGAATATGCATCCTGTGTACAGAGTGAGTTGGGTTTAACTCCGCTTTGAACAGTATGTAAGTTATATCACGGTGTGTCAGCTTGATGTGAGAGGAGATAGTGAATGAGTTGGGTCTAACACCGCTTTTAACAGTATTACAGTTATATCACGGTGTGTCAGCTTAATGTGGGAGTGAGTGAGTGAGATGGGTTAAACTCCGCTTTGAAAAGTACGTCAGTTATATCACTGTGTGTCAGCTTGATGTGAGAGGAGATAGTGAGTGAGTTGGGTCTAACGCCGCTTTGAACAGTATTACAGTTATATCACGGTGTGTCAGCTTGATGTGGGAGGAGTGAGTTAGTGAGTTGGGTTTAAGGCTGCTTTGAACAGTATTTAAGTCCTATCACAGTGTGTCAGCTTAACTAGGTAGGAAAGCCTGCCGTGATGCAGGTTGTAGAGTGTAGACATTGTTCGTTTGTTTGTATATTTAAAGCCACACTCAGCAATAATCCAGCTACATGTATATGATGGCGGTCTGTAAAAAATCGAATCTGGGCCAGACAATCTAGTGATTGACAAAATGAGCAATGATTCACACCATTAGGGTACAAGGTCATGCAATCACCCACATCACGGAGTCTGACAACCTGCTCCATTAAGACACCATGTTGGACAAGGACAGGGTGCAGGGGGGCTGTTCTAACCTGGCATTCCAACGGGGATCATCTTATCAGTAAAGGGAAGCATCTCTGCACAGGGAATTGCATCCCTCAGATTACTCGTTTACTCTACAGTCTTGTACTGAGTGAGTGAGTGAGTATGATTTTACGCCGCTTTTAGCAATATTCCAGCAATATCACGGCGGGGGATACCAGAATTGGGCTTCACACATTGTACCCATGTCGGGAATCGAACCCGGGTCTTTGGCGTGACGAGCGAACGCTTTAACCACAAGGCTACCCGACCGCCCCTCTTGTACTGAGGATGTCTGGGTTTGTTCAGCTTCATTCTAAGTCTCTGACCTTGTGTCGTTGTAGAGTTGCCACTCCCCTGAGTATGGATGTCGACATATTGCCGTGTAGTGGCCGGAGTGCACTCCCCCGGAGTGGTTGCTGACAGCATACAAGTTGTACACCATATTGGAGCCCCCTGAAATATACAGCATACAAGTTGTACTCCATATCGGATCCCCCTGAAATATACAGCACACAAGTTGTACTCCATATCTGAGCCCCTGAAATATACAGCATACAAGTTGTACGCCATACTGGCGCCCCCTGAAATACACAGCATACAAGTTGTACTCCATATCGGTGCCCCCTGAAATATACAGCATACAAGTTGTACTCCATATCGGAGCCCCCTGAAATATACAGCATACAAGTTGTACTCCATATCTGAGCCCCTGAAATATACAGCATACAAGTTGTACTCCATACTGGCGCCCCCTGAAATATACAGCATACAAGTTGTACTCCATATTGGAGCCCCCTGAAATATACAGCATACAAGTTGTACACCATATCTGAGCCCCTGAAATATACAGCATACAAGTTGTACGCCATACTGGCGCCCCCTGAAATACACAGCATACAAGTTGTACTCCATATTGGAGCCCCCTGAAATATACAGCATACAAGTTGTACTCTATATTGGAGCCCCCTGAAATATACACAAGTTGTACACCACATTGGAAAGCCCCGGAAATATACAGCATACACGTACTCCATATCGGAGCCCCCAGAAATATACAGCATAAAAGTTAAACACCATATCAGAGTGAGATCCTCCCCCTTACCTCTTTCAGCAGCATAGTCTTTGAGTTCAAGCCTGGTGGTGGGGTACTCCACACTGGTCGTTAGTTTCCTCCCAAACTTCTCCTGACTGAACCGTTTTAAGTCTGGGAGGAAGTCAAGGCACAACCCACAAACACTTTTTCCATTTTTCTTTTACAACCACATACACAAACAATCACAGCTAAAAAACATAATTCACAAGTTCAGCCTGCAAAGTGATTTGAAAATTGAGTGAGTGAGTGAGGTGGATTTAATTGTCTTGAACAGTATTTCAGCTTTTATATCATGTCAAAGATATTTGCCATCTCAGTGAAAGCCAAGGGCATGTGTATGGTTTTGACAAACCAAGTACCATAATTGGAGATAACACTGATCCTGGCACAGCAAAGGGATGCAACTCTGCACAGCCAACTTTTACCTCAGATCTTTGCCCACATGACCCCATGATAATCATACAAGTTATCTGTTTGAAAGGATACGAAAAACAAGAATCTTTGGGAATTTCTGTATAGAGAAGCTCTTGGTGCAGGGCCGTCGTTCTTTACACTTGGCACACATCTGGAACACAGACATCAGTTATACAAAGTTATACAAGTCTCGTCAATACCCTTGGCATAGACGTCTAATTAATAGTCACACAAGTGAATGAATGCACACAATCAGGCCGGGATATGCAAGTCTCAGAGCCTGATCATAACACACACGATGAACAATTCCGGGAATGTCTGTGAGTGAGTCGAGTTCTCGGATATATCTGCTGTATGTAATAGTGAGTGAGTGAGTATGGTTTTACACCGTTTTTGGCAATATTCCCGCAATATCACGGCAGGGGACACCAGAAATGGGCTTCACACATTGTACCCATGTCGGGAATCGAACTCGGGGTCTTCGGTGTGACAAGCGAAAGCTTTAATCACTAGGCTACCCAACCGCCCCTGCTGTATGTAATAAATGCTGTTATCACATCAATATATGTGTCTTCTTTCTTGTTTTATTCTGCACTCAGCAATTTTCATGCTGTATGATGGCGACATGCAAATAATCGGGTCTGGACCAGATCAAAGACTGTCAGATAGTGTCATCACTAAAGCTTACATATGACATCATCATCAACTATGACATCACTAAAGCTCACATCAACAATGACCGAGTGTGACATCATCAACTATGACATCACTAAAGCCCACATCAACAATGACCGAGTGTGACATCATCAACTATGACATCACTCAATCTCACATCAACAATGATAGTGTGATGTCACCATCAATCATATTTAGAACCTACGGAAACAACACCCTTGTGTACTGACCGGTTCGTCCTGCAGTTCCTCCTCCTTCATGAAGAGACGGATACAGTCGTCCAGGCTCACCTCACTTCGATTCTGCAACAGCAATAAGGATTATTCTTTTGTCTTTTCGGCATACAATAAACATGCTTTCCATATTGCAGTTATTCTGAGTGAGTGAGTGAGTTGGATTTAACGCCGCTTTTAACAGTATTCCAGTCATATCGCGGCGTGTCAGCTTAATGTGGGAGGAAAGCCCGAAGTGATGCAGGTTTTACACGTTTACCACTTCGGTGAAACCCACGAGCACGGGTATGGTGCTGACAAACCTAGAAACATAATTGGGGAGAACCGGAATTCGAACCCACAATCATCAGTTTCTGGCATGCCCAAGGGACGCAACTCTGCACAGCGAATCCCGGCGCCTTAGACGACTGGGCCACCCGTGCCCCCGCAGTTATTCTGAACACATCAGATAAACTAAGAGGCCGTTGCTGCGTTGCTGCGTTGCGGCTGTGAAGATGGGTACAGGTGTTGCTGACCACTGTGTAGAGACCCTTGCTAGGAAGCCGTGATCACAGGTTCTATTCAAGACTAAATCTCATAAGGATCTGCCTTGTTCTGTGAGCAACATGCCAATGTCTTACATCAAAGTGCTAGTATTCTGCAACCTGCATCATTCTATATCTATAACACTAAATGTGTTTCTTTTTTAAAAAATACACCAAATCAGAAGCGTCCAAATCCTTCATCACCAATCACTTCCTGATCTAAGGCAAATGAAGGGGGACTGAAGATGAAGATATCTGTCAGGGGGAGCCCAGCTTCACTGTCAGGTCATGGGGCTGCAACTGTCTTATTCCCATACTTTAGCATTGACTTTCTTTGTTGTTTCAAGGCACACTCAGCAATATTTCAGCTATATGACGCCGGTCTGTAAATAATCAAATCCAGATAATCCAGTGATTGACATCCTGAGCATCAATCTAAGCAAATGGGATAAGATGACATGCATCAACCAAGTCAGCAGCCTGACCACCTGACCCCGTTAGTCGCCTCTTACGACAAGCATAGTGACCTCATATGGCAAGCATGGGTTGCTGAAGACCTATTTTCTACCCGGATCTTCACGGGTGTAAACTTGCACCGACTTTGGTAGCACAAACACTGCTTTGTGAACCGAGGCCCTGTACAACACTACAACAACTCGGCATCCTACCTTGGGTATCGGCAGTGACAGATCCCAGAAGGGGTCAAAGGTCACAGAGCGATGTCCGCACTGCGAGAACTTGAGCTCACTCTTTAACTGGCCAACGAAGATGTCTGAAATGGGAGAAATTCACACATCTGAAGACACTAGTTAAATATGACACACATCTTTTAAGCATGACTGTTTATGAAAACCCCCCAAATGCATTGTAAGACTCTATTAACAATATGACAACATCGTTATGAGAGCTAAATAAACGTGTGTGTGTCTCGGTGTGTCTGTGTGTCTGTGTTTGTCTCTGCATGGGTGCGTGTCTGTGTGTCTGTGTGCCTGGTCCTCAACGTGACCCTCAACAATATTCCAACCAACCAAGGATCATAATCAGGGCTAATCTAGAATCCAACACACAATCATGTTATAGTTTGTTTGTTGTTTAACGCAACAGTCTCCAATATTCCACCTGTATGAGGGTGGCTTGTATTCAAGTCTGGACCACACAATCAAGTGATTGATAATATGAGCAAAGATCCACATCATCGGGGTACAATGCCATCAAAACGTCACCGAGTCTGACCACCCAATCCACTAAGTCATCTCTTAAGGCCAGCACAGGTTGCTAGGGACCTTCTCCAACCCAGGATCCCCACTGGTGGACATCCCAGTGATGTGGGTGTGTTCTTATTGAGAAGTGACTTTTTTGTTGAGATAGTAACTTTGAATTCATCTTAATTTAGATGAATTAATCTGAAATTTCAAAAGATTTGAATGTTTCAAAACTTGACCTCTATTGAACTCCTGATATGGAGGTCTCCCAAAAGTTGTAACAAATGAGACCCCCCATCTTAGAGATCATGTGTAATAAGTTTAATCAAATTCCAGTCAAATACTCAATAATCATATAATACTGTTAGACCAGTAAGCTATATGTGTCCTTTAATCAAGGAAGACATTGGAACTCACCGACAATCTTACTGTTGTCAAAGTTGAGGTAGGCTCGCCAATACTCGTGAGATTTCTCATTGTCACTGAAAGAAGACACCGCAAAAATTCCATTATGCAACAGCTTCAGGCACACATATCTCAATGTAGTACTATCAGGGACTATAGGACAAGTGCCAATTTCTAACACTGAGTCAACTGTCTCAGAGCAATGCTATCTCAATATGACACCAAGTGCGGCATCTTATACGTCTAGGTTCTCCACCAAGGCTTGCTGAGATGGAGATGGCTTCTACTGTTTCAGCCAGTTTTACATGTGACCTCAGTGTGGTGTGTGTACCTCTTTCTCTCCAGCTTGTTGTCCTCCAACACAATAGGCTTGGGTTTTTCAGTCACCTTGTTGACGTCCTCATGCAACCCCTCGAGGAGGTACCGCAAAAACTCTTGAGAATCTTGTTGTCTGGAAAATACAACATGGCCCAAGGGTACATTCAAATTCCTGACATACATACAAAGAAGTTTCAGAAATACTTGAAATCGATCATTGTGGACGCGACCTATCAGGCATCTTTTTAGACCTGCTCAGAGGATGATATTCGGCTCAAAGTCTGCAACAAATGTTAGTAAATATTCTGTAAATTGGAAACAATCACTTCCCAACCCAAAATATTCAACAACAGTTATCACATTGTAGAGTGAGTGAGTATGGTTTTACGCCGCTTTTAGCAATATTCCAGCAATATCATTGTACCCATGTCGGGAATCGAACCCGGGTCTTCGGCGTGACGAGCGAACGCTTTGACCACTAGGCTACCCGACCGCCCCTATCACATTGTAGAGGTGATTTGCATTTCAATGATAATGGTAGTGTAATGGTATATAGGCTTTTACCCTTAGTTTAATGCCATTGCATAAAACACTGAATTTCAAATAATAACAAAAATGCACACAAAAATATAAAAAAGCAAAATTTTGAACAGTTTTTTCGCATTCTATCTGCCAAGGACGCTTAGTTTGAAATCCTAGATTAAATGCTTGACAGTTCTAGTAAGTTTTAGTCTGCGCTTGAAACATATAAGTTGACAAGCTATGGTGCTGGCAACCCCAAGTATATAATCAGGTCAAACCAGGATTTGAATCCACAATCTTTAGTTGTTGTCATGCCCAAGGGATGCAACTCTGCACAACTGCCTGTACCAACCAATGCACCAAGATAAAAGGGAGATAATTTCAACATTATTATCAAATTATCTCCCTTGTCCCACATCACAAACCGACACTTCTCAAAAAAGCTTGTGTGCTAAAAGAATGAAACAGATCATGGGTTACAAATTACAGAAGTTTGACCAATACTGTCCAACTCCTATCCATTTCTTGTACTTGTCATCAAAGTAAATGATATTGTTCTCAGAATTTGTGTTGTAGATCTATTTGATTCTGGGCCATAAGAAGAACCTGAGGCCTTGCTCCGTCGACTTCAAGTCTTTTGGATTGTCTGAACAAATATCACTGAAATGCAAGCCTTTCACACTCAGATAATGCATAGCCTAACTTTCCTTTTTGAACTTTCAACCACAAAGACTGTCTTCATTTGAGTCTATCGGCTCGGAAGAGCGTCCACCATCGCTATTATTTCAAAGTTACTGTCATTATTATTTTCACTCAACATTTGGTGATACGGTCGGTCTTTTAGCTGTGCAAAGATGAAATAGCAAGTAAAGCCAGCGTTAGAAACTAACAGCTAGTCCTTATAATGATAACATATAGCAAAACCCTTAAAAATGGCAATTTTCTACTAGTCCTTTTGATACCTTTACCATTGGGCAGTTTGGCAAGGACTATAGGACTAGTGCCAATTTCTAACCCTGAAAGCATGTCAGAAGTTTGTAAACTCAATGCACTGTACATGGTATAATAACTTAACAACTGAAACCACACACGGCTGCAAGGTACTATCAAAATGTACACTGACACAGATGAAAAAGTGCAGTTATACAGGTTTCATTGCAATCTGCAAACTGGCAGAGCAACTTAATAGTGACAAAACATTAGGGTCGGAAGTATTTCATAGTGTCGTTCAGGAAATGGAAAGCACTGCTTGGATGATTTAACGAAACACAGAAACCATAGTGAGCAGGCATGTCACTGTCATACAACAAAGTCAATACTCCAAACACCACCACAGTATAAAAACAAAGCAAAAGCGCATTCTATGCAGTATGTGGAGCTACTACACAATTGGTCTTCATTGGAGGCATATGTTATGAGACTGGACTTTAGGTGAAAACGTAATGTCTTCCATTTGCAAAAAAACAAGAGTTTGCCACTAACGTAGCTATATCCCCCGGCCCTGTTGCCAAATTTATGACATAATTAAATCTAAACAAACCCTAACCTTTTTTAACCAAGGTGGAACTTGTCATGGAAACTGTTAAAAAAAGAAGAGTTTGGAACCTAAGTCCATCTTGTTGCCATGGAAACGTAAAAAAAATTAAAAAATTCTAAAATTTCTAAATAGTAAAAGGCACCATTTCAGCATGTACCTGACAGACCTGCAAAGATTCATGAAAACATATTGAACGGTTTCTGAGTTATGCTCCGGAAACGAAACAAAACGTGATGGACGGACGTACGGACGGACGGAGCCCGTTTCTATATCCCCCGCCAACTTTGTTGGGTGGGGGATAATAATAAAATAAAGCCTGAGCATATTTTGTGACATTGCAGTGTTTACATGCTGGAGATGCTATGGAACATGGACAGTTTTCTCAAGGACTTGCAAATAGCTTCTAGCTACACATCAGTTAATACTACAGTAAAGATGACAATCATTAGAGACCCAAACCAAAATTCCAATAAGGGTGCTTATGTTAAAATTCAGTTGCATATGCGACCGTTCAGTAGCTAATAAGAGGGCTGTGTGTGCGATGGCTGCTTGTATCAGTCTCAGCTAATGCTGTTTATAGTGCGGGCTCACTGCCACAGCTGAAAATGGACACCAACTCAGACACAGTATACTGACTCCGAGTTCACCAGTCTTGTTTATAACCCCTTAATGCCCAGCACCAGGCAGGGTAAAAACAAGTACCATCTTCTAACATCTTTTGGTGTTTTGTGGCCAGGAATCGAACCACCATACTTCCACTCTCCTGGCAGATGCTCTATGTACTGGACCATGGAGGCAGCCCCACTTTCTATGAGAGGTATTCAAGTGATACTCACGCATAACCCATGAATCGAGGTGCAAACTTCTGGACCTGGGTCTTGAAGGCATTGGGGCTGATGTAGGTGTCTGATCGGTCCTTCCACATAGACTGCATGATGTTCACATAGGCTGAAACAGACAGGAAGATGTGGTGAGGCAGGGAGCTGTGGTGAAGCAGGGAGTTGTGGTGAGGCAGGGGGTTGTGGTGAGGCAGGGGGTTGTGGTGAGGCAGGGGGTTGTGGTGAGGCAGGGGGTTGTGGTGAGGCAGGGAGATGTGGTGAGACAGGGAGATGTGGTGAGGCAGGGGGTTGTGGTGAGGCAGGGAGTTGTGGTGAGGCAGGGGGTTGTGGTGAGGCAGGGAGTTGTGGTGAGGCAGGGGGTTGTGGTGAGGCAGGGAGTTGTTGTGAGGCAGGGAGGTGTGGTGAGGCAGGGAGTTGTGGTGAGGCAGGGGGTTGTGGTGAGGCAGGGAGTTGTGGTGAGGCAAGGGGTTGTGGTGAGGCAGGGAGTTGTGGTGAGGCAGGGGGTTGTGGTGAGGCAGAAAGTTGTGGTGAGGCAGGGAGTTGGTGATGAGGCAGGGAGTTGGTGGTGAGGCAGGGAGTTGGGATGAGGCAGAGAGTTTGGGGTGAGACAAGGGGTTGGGGTGAGGCAGGAAAATGTGGTGAACCAGGGAGTTGTGGTGAGGCAGGAAGTTGTGGTGAGGCAGGGATGTTGCACCAAGGCTGTATTTGGGTCATTTCATCTTTTTCATCAATTTTTCGCAACTTCACCAACAATGCTACCTTTCATGATGGCCCCCTTCATGCTGGAGGTGGTGGTGTTGATGTCCATCAGGTAGTCGTCCTTCAGACAGTACTCAAGTAGAGGTCGTGTGTTGCTCAGACACTGGATCACAGTGTTCATGAAGCACTGCAATACAAGAGGCATTCATGTCACACTGACACATCATACTGATCCTCAAACATATTTACATGTGTAGATCACGCTCCTGACAAAATGAGACACAAACAATTTGAACATGTCAATTCCACACCCTGCACTGACCCTTAAAAAATTTCCCTTTAAATGTTTTTTTTTGAGTGAGTGAGTGGGTTTGGTTCCATGCAACTTTGAACACCATGTCAGTTACAGTATGGGGTTTCAAATTGACATGGGACAATAGCCTGAAGGTTAACCACTATTGTGAAATCTATGTGTGAGTGAGTGAGTTGGGTTTAACACCACTTTTAACTGTATTCCAGTTATATCACAGCGTGTCAGCTTAATGTGGAAGGAAAGCCCAAAGTGATGTAGGTCTGAGACGTTTACCACTTCGGTGAAACCCATGAGCATGGGTATGGTGATGACAAACCTAGACACATAATCAGGGTGAACCGGAACTCGAACCCACAATCATCGGTTTCTGGCGTGCCCAAGAGCCCAACTCTACACAGCAAATCACGGCGCCTTAGACGACTGGGCCCCTGTGAAATCTATGAGCATGGGATGGTGCGGACAAACCAAGAAACAATCAGGGTGATAGGTTCCTGGTACACCTAAGGGACATAACTCTCTCTGAACTCTCTGCTTGTTCCAGCACCTAAGACAACTAGGCCCCCCAGTATTTAACTGTCAAAGCCTTCATTACAATATTTACCATGCTTACTATCAGGCCTCTGTATTGACTAAAAGGATTTATTGTGATACGTATTGCTATATATTGGAAGCAAAAGCGGTTGACAGTTGCTGGCTCTAATTGTACAAACTTAAGTAAATAATACGATGTGAAAGACAACATGGTTAGTCGCTGCCCTTTTGTAGTCATGGATACAGGGGAGATAACTTGTGAGAAAAATCACTTCCACATTTCCAACGTCTTGTCAAGAGCTCCAGACAACGTTTTGAACAAATGAGTTTTTACTCGAGGGTTTCTATTTTAATTGGGTTATTACATTTTTCATTGGGTAACCAATATTTTTTCACTCATCAATTCATCACTCTATTGGGTTATTCGCCAAAAGTACTGAGCATTTTAAGATCTAAAATAAATGAAATAATGTTTTAGGTCTATATAACTGTTCTATATACATAGACTTGACTCAGAAAGTAAATTAGCTCGTAATTGTTATTCCAAAATTAGCAATATTATTGCAATATGTACATCAGTATAAACTATCAGTTTTATGGTACTGGACCTTATAATGTTTGTTTGTTTGTTTGTTGTTTAATGCCACACTCAGCAATATTACAGCTATATGGCGGCGGTCTGTAAATAGTCGAGTCTGGACCAGACAATCCAGGGATCCACGCAATTGGGATCAATGACATGCATCAACCAAGTCAGTGAACCTGACCACCCGATCCTGTTAGTTGCCTTTTACGACAAGCATAGTCGCCTATTACGGCAAGCATGGGTTGCTGAAGATCTATTATATCCCGGATCTTCACGGGTCAGACCTTATAATGATAACATATTGCAAAACCCTTAAAACAGCAAATTTCTACAAGTCCTTATGATACCCTTAACTATTGGGCAGTTTGGCAAGGACTTTGGGACTAGTGCCAATTTCTAACGCTGATGTATCCTTTGAAGAGCATATTGCACCAACGTAAAACTGTGCAGTCCTATTTAAAAGCCCTAGTTTCATTCCTAATGGTTAGGCTATCTTTACTCTCAAACTCATCTTTTCGGTCAGTTAGAGACGGTTTGGGTGAGGCTTGGAATATTTGCTAGTGATTTCATGACTATTATAGTTTTAGCACAGTTGGTATCAAGGTGCTAATTACCAAGAAAATTAGCGCTAATTATGTGTGACAGCCTGTGGGCCAGTGGGAACACTCAATAGCAAGCCTCGCAGCTTTGAACTTTTATAGACCCAGTGGTGAGATTCTCTACATGTTTAAAGGGCAACTGCACCTGACATGTACCATTTGTCCATGAGTGACATACTGCAAGGTACTCTATTATATCAAGCAATGAAAGCATTTATCACTGATTAAAAGTCAAATAATCAAAGACTGAGTGAGAGAGTGTGTTACGCCGCTTTTAGCAATATTCCAGCAATATCACGGCGGGGGACACCAGAAATGGGCTTCACACATTGTACCCATGTCGGGATTCGAACCCAGGTCTTCAGCGTGATGAGCAAACGCTTTAACCACTAGGCTACCCGACCGCCCCTAATCAAAGACTGGGCGTCAACATCAAACAAAAGGTGAATTCATTAAAATTTTATGAGAGGTTATGTTTTGCTTATGGTAAAACTACTAAAAAAGAATACAGGTACCGCCGTACATTCTTTAAACTATGACATCACTGCATTGCAACATACGTACATGAACTTACTTACTCAAACAAATGCATCTCATCTTTCAATTATGATATTTTCCTTTAGACAAACCAGTGTTTGAATAATTTTAAAACCCCAAAATACAGTCGGGGCAGGTAAGCCATAAATGTTGCCTGCCCATCTTCAGAGTTGCCTGCCTACATTCAGACATTATATATATTGAAAATAGCAAATCACGTCTTGATTCAGTTGAAATATTGCAAATAATCACTTGATAATCTACAATGAGTTATAATAAAGCTGAGTAGTCCTATCTGCCAGACAGTCGGGCAGGTGCAGAAATATTTCATGCAGCCCAAGAGAAAAGTTACCAGCCATGGGCAGGCGGCCAGGCAGCTATCTCGCACACTGAGATGAACCATTTGGGGTTAAAATATATTAAAAAGTTAATAGAAATAATTATGTAAAAATAATTGACAAATGGTTAACACAGTAATTTGCCCATCACCACATAAAAAATGCTTTTGGCGCTGGTGAATCATGTTAATAAGCACAACCAGTACCACAGAACTCAAACTAATACCATTCTTTCTTCAACTGGCACGGTTGGAGCGGTAGATTAAATCAAAATATTCTCAAATTCTCAGCATACAAAAAGTTCAATACTTTCAATTGTGAAATAGTGAATCTCACGAGTTGATAAAAGCGGAAAAATTCCGAGGATGATATTTTATTTATCATCCAACATCATTCTTCCAACTTTTTCAATTTGTAAACAGTAATTAGCAGTGTCTTCAGTGTAAAAAATACTTCTAACAGCTTCAGCAGCAGAGCCATTAGTGATGTCATTTGATTGTGATGTCATGGTAACCAGTGATGTCACAATGGTCTGCAAAGCATTGTGATGTAATTTCATTGCGGCGATATCTACAAAGTAGATATCGCTTGATCTCACCCAAGCGAAATCTCCTGTGGGAGCCAGTTTTGGAAGACAAAGTGCAATTATCATTGGCTTGAAATAATAAATATAATTATTAAACACCATCACAAGGTACCCTACTTAATTAAAAACCAATACTCTAGGTTTTCCTTTCTGCCTTTCATACATCAGGACTTATGTTATCCTTGTCAATACTATTTTCAATGTGTCAATGGCACTCTTACACAAGGAACTTGGAAAACAATCACAAGATCTCAAACCCGAAGCAAAATCAATTTCAGATTACTTCCCAATAATAGAATCCACTCCGCCACCTGTATTTACACCTGGACACTGTGTAGCACACATCCCAGTGTTTCATCCTTCATGGAAATCAAACAAACCTAAGCACTAACGACCACGGTGATCCTTGCAGACAGCATTTCCACATGCAACACCTGTGTTCACAAAGAACCCCTCCACCCAGGAATCAATATCGCTATCCCCCACGTACACTTCACATCAGACTTATCATTCCAGTAAAAGCCAATCAAATCTCTCAGGTCTCTAATTACCAATATTCCACAGGCATCAGGACAAACACTCATCTGCCCATGGAGCTGATCTGCTAGCTCCCTACAGTGAACTTTGCAATTACATTTCCTGGTACAGTTATGAGTCTATCATGCTGTTTAGAGAGGTATTGTGAGCTTGGCAATGTTAGGAGTTGTTTAATAGAAGATAATCTTCGGACAGACCCCAAGGCCAAACAATTCTTTTTCTTGTCTTCAGTGACAGGAATAAGTCGTTCTCCCAACAAGCTAGGTGGGCTGTTGACTCATCATTGTGACTGTGAAACTTGCAGGCCGGCATTTGTAAATCCATTCTAGAGTAGATAATCATTACCGTATTCGATATAATAAGGACCCAGGGAGCTCTCAAAATTAGAAATAGGGGCTCTTATTAGAATATTATTTTGGTAAAAAAAACAGAGTTGAAAGATCAATTTCGTGGTTTACGCAATTAAATTCTGGAAAAATATATCTGATGTATATAGACATTTCAGGATGTCAGCATAAACCACGAAATTTATCCTTTAACTCTGTTTTTTCACCAAAATAATATTCTAATAACAGCCCCCCATTTCTAATTTTAAGAGCGCCCTGGGCGCTTATTACGTCGAATACGGTATTTCACTTTTGCAGTAATGTGCCTGCAGTGGGTGTATGCTTGCTTGTACTAGTCCGGACTTATACCATTATTATAGTGCTAGCTGACCAAACTACCATGCTTTAGTTCAACATTGGATTCCCCACATAGACGCAGTATACTGACTCCGGACCGGCTTGTTTTATTCCCTTAATGCCAAGCCCCAGGCATGGGCAATAACAAGTACCATCACAGAAGCCTTTGAGTATGACAGGGCCTGGGGTGGAATCACCGACCCTGCACTCTCCGGACAGAGGCGCCATGAAGCTGCACCACAGACACGGTCCGATTCCGCAGGAAGTTATCTTAACTGCCATTATGATTTTAATCACTGGAACTAGTGAGTGAGTGGGTATGGTTTTACGCCGCTTTTAGCAATATTCCAGCAATATTATGGCGGGGGACACTAGAAATGGGCTTCACACATTGTACCCATGTCAGGAATCGAACCTGGGTCTTCGGTGTCACAAGCGAAAGCTTTAACCAGTAGGCTACCCGACCGCCCCCACTGGAAGTATACTACAATGACTTTTAAACCTGTATACAAAGCCATAGGATTTCACACAAGGAGTAAGTAGACAAAAAAACAATGTAAAATGTGCAGGGTTAATATTAGGTCCATTCACCTGAAGGAGCTTACTCTGTACTGAATATATTCTTTACTGTGACTGTGATAAATATTGAGATTGCATAAATGCTGTTTTCATTCAGAAAATGAATCATCTTCTCTCTCAACAGCTTCAAAGGGTTGGTCCAGTAGTATTTGAAGCTTTGGACCGATGAAATTGTTAACTTTTACCATCTGGGTTGTGACTTACCGTATTGCCAAGATTCCGAAGACCAACTTTGCCACCATTTGTGTTTTTAGACAAGGCTCCCTGAAAAAAAGGAAGCTACACAGGTCATCAAGACACAAAGAGTCATTACCGATTGTTTTGGGTATGAATAATAACTCTCACACACAGGCTTCCTGCTTAAACATACCAGATATACCGTATTTGACGTAATAAGCGCCTCGGGCGCTCTCAAAATTAGAAATAGGGGGCTCTTATTAGAATAATATTTTAGTGAAAAAAAACAGAGTTAAAAGACTAATTTCGTGGTTTATGCTGACAGCCTGAAATGTTTATGTACGACAGATATATTTTTCCAGAATCTAATTGCCCATAATTAAGTGTGCATATAACAGATGAGTGCGTATTTTACATGAATATATATGTCTTGTGTACATTGATAAACAGTGATAAATCGGAAAGGGTGCTAATTAGGAATGTTCACTGGCCAATATATTAGCAAATATCGCCGTGGGCGCTTATTAGAGCGGGGCGTTTATTACGTCAAATACAGTATGTTATTCATGACAATTATTGAGATCATCATTATAAGTGTTAGTCAGACAGCTGACCACCTTCGCATGTGTAGCGGTCATAAAATGTCCAAGAGGTTGACCCTGTCAGCAAGCTGACAAGGTAAGGATGCTACAATACTTGCTACAATGGCTGACAAAATGTATTAGATACATGTATAAAATGATCTGGTCATCCATGCGCTGAAGTCGATTAAAGCTTTATCTTTACTAGGGATGGGTATTTGAGGTTTAATATGTATCACAATATTTAGCAATGCACAAGGCCTTATTGCGATACATATAAAAATATATTGTATAATTCAAAATTTTGAAATCAGAAGCAATTTGATACATTAAGGTACAGTAAACTACGGTTATAACAAACTCAAAGGGACTACTAATTTTAGTTCGTTATAACCGTAGTTCGTTATAAGAATATATACAGCATATCTACAGCAAATAGTCGGTACCAAAAAAGTAAGTTTGTTATGTCCGTCAGTTCGTTACAAGCGTGTTCATAATAACCGTAGTTTACTTTTATATAACGTGATTTAAAATAGCGATTTTTATGACGTGTTTAATGTTATGTACTGGCACATGCATCCGGAGCCCCAAGATGACTGCGTATAATTGACTGAGAAAACATTATATTGTACCAGCATCTTGTTTTGTTTGATTTATGAACTTCAGTTCAACCTTTAATGTATCATGCTTCTATATAAAAAACTTCGAATTATACAATATATCATGATACTTATCGCAATACGGCCGGGCTTGTGCATTTCAAAATATTCTGATACATATTAAACCTCAAATACCAATCCCTAGTAAAGATAAAGCTTCAGTCGACTTCAGCGCATGGATGACCAGATCATTTATACATGTATCTAAATACATTTTGTCAGCCATTGTAGCAAGCATTGTAGCATCCTTACCTTGTCAGCTTGCTGACAGGGTCAACCTCTTTGATCATGTGAACCTCTCATACCCATTCCTATATATCATACTTACAGACAGTGAGCTATTTGAGCCTTGCCTTGAGACCGACTTGGTGATGGAGGGACTCTCACGAGCATCCGTACTGTATCTTCTTGTAGGAGTTGCCGCACGTTCCCGTACAGGGCTCGTATCACGTGACACATTCCGTGACAAAGTCCGTGGCACGTATCCAGTCGAATTCAAATTCTCCCGATCAACAGACACGGAAATCCGACTCGCCCTTGATGATGTCCGACTTGACCCTGCAAGGATATCCTCATCCCGATAATAGGTGCTACGTCGTGGAGTCGTGCCGCAAGTGCTCGACGAATAGTCCCTCTCATTACGAGCATTATACTTACTTGTCTCACCAATATGCAAGTTTTCGATATCATTCAGATTGGCTAAACTGGCAGACCTTCTTCCCGACAATCGGCTCGATGTCCCGAACTCATGGTTTGAATACCCTGTCCTCCTGTTCGACAGTGTACCATACATGTAGTCATTATCCCGAGTACTACTGGGTGAATAATCAGCTTTGAGGGGACCATTCCGTGTGCTAGATGGGGTTCGATTTCGTACACTGTATTCGGACAATTTTCGGCCTGATGAGTCAAGTGGCCCTGGGCCGGCTGGAAGACGTCTCCTATACGCAGATGCGGATGAGGATGAGGAGTCGAGGTTGAATGATGGCGTGCTGTATTTGCGGGTGGTGCTTGGTGTCCTGGTGTAGGCAGAGGAGGAGGAGGAGGAGGAAGGTGGCCGGTAGGACGAGGAGTACATGGAGACATATCCCTTGTTGGACACGCTCGGCATCCTGTCAACCAGAACGGATGAACGCATTGGACACCTCAAGAGCAGCCTTTGCACGTCACTGGGTGGACACTCGTACTGGCAAAGGTACTACATCCTTTGGAAATTCCTTGACCAGTTTGTCTGGAAAGTAAGTAAATATTTTTCAGACATCTTTGAAAAAGGTTGAGTATATTTGAAATCACATGTTATGGTACGCTCAAAACACGGACATTTAATGGGATCCATCAACTTTAGATCAAAAAATTCTTTAAACATCTTTGAAAAAGGAGCAGTGTCGTAACAGTTGTAGTGAGTGAGTGAGTTGGGTTTAACGCCGCTTTTAACATTATTCCAGTTATATCACGGTGTGTCAGCTTAATGTGGGAGGAAAGCCCGAAGTGATGCAGGTCTCAGACGTTTACCACTTCGGTGAAACCCACGAGCACGGGTATGGTGCTGACAAACCTAGAAACATAATTGGGGCGAACCGGGATTCGAACACACAATCATAGGTTTCTGGCGTGTCCAGGGGACGCATCTCTGCACAGCGAATCGAAGCGCCTTAGACGACTGGGCCACCCGAGCCCCCCGTAACAGTTGTAATAAACATCCCGGTTGTAGAGGAATGACAAGAGGGGACATTTCATAAGTGAGTGAGTGAACTATTTTCCCTACCGATCAGCCGTTATTGTAATGCTATAACTCTAAATGAAGCAATTCTAGTTTTTTACACAGGAATCTCACATCTCTTTGGGGCTCCTTTTCAAAATTGTATTTTTTCAGAGACGAAGCGCTAGTCGAGTGGATTGGCCGATGCCCCGGGACGAGTCCAGACTTGACTCTTTTTATGTAGGATTAATATTGAAAATATGGCCCGTAGGCTGAAACATGCAACTTAAAAGAAGCTAAAGATCATCCATTTCTTTCATATTACTGTGGTTGATCTGTTATGCCATCAATCGGGTTTAGTTTAACTTCTTTTGAGTGGTATATATAGAACATGCTTTCAAAAGCATTTTCTTTAGAGTGAGTCAATGTGGTTTTACGCCGCTTTTAGCAATATTCCAGCAATATCACGGTGGGGGACACCAGAAATGGGCTTCACACATTGTACCCATGTCGGGAATCGAACCCGGGTCTTCGGCGTGACAAGCGAACGCTTTAACCACTAGGCTACCCAACCGCCCAACACTTTATAAACCCACAACAAGTTACATTTGTTTTTCAAAGATCAAGCGGTAGCAAAGAAACGTTTTTCAAACATCAGGCAAACCAAACCCTTTTTAATAATAATTAGCTGGCAATTATATGCATCTTCTGTAAACAAATTGGTCCACAAGAAAATAAGGACTGTCATGAATAAATATATTCGCTTTTAGTAGAGGGCACTAAACAGACTACCTTCAGCTTCATCTGGAAGTTTGTCCGGGCGCTTAAAAGAGCAGCGTGCTTGATACAGTGAATATGGTATTTATAGATCACGAGTCAAGCTCTCTGAAGACACTGATATCTATGATCTATCAACTTTTGAACAATTCAGCAAATCACCCAAAACATGCAAAAGGCTTTGAGTGTTGGATATAAAAACAAGAATTACTAAAATGTTGTCAGAAGTGTTTCTCATACTAGAGTGAGGCCTTCCGACATGTTTACTGTGACCTTGACCTTGACAGAATCAGCCACACCGTCAGATCTTCATTTGACTAACTTCAATGGTGTTGGGATGTTAACGCCTTCAATGTGACCTTGACCTTACAGTTCAGCAAAAAGCAAAACGATGTAGAAAGTAGACTATCACCTGTTTGCAATGAAATACTTCCTAAACTCATGAACATAGAAAGCAACAGGACAAAGCCCAGACAAGCAAGAAAACCCATACGAACTGGCATATCTAGTTTTCACAATGACCTTGACCTAATATGGGCGGCAAATAAAATTCTCAGGAAAATATTAACCATGATTCAATTTGTATCAAAGCTTTGTAGTTTCAAAAAGAAAAAATACCAGTTAAATACTCATTAGGAGTGCTGTTTGGTTGAGTGCAGGTATTCAAAAGTATTAGTTGAGTGAGTTGAGGGACATTATCATCTACAACAACAACATACATCAGTTAATGTCTGGCTCATGGAGACATGTTAATCAGAAGCAGTTGCTACACAGTTTGCCACTGGAAATATGAAGGTCCTGGTTAGTTGGTTGGTTGGGTTGTTGTTTAACACCGCACTCAGCAATATTCCAGCTATATGACGGCAGTTTGTAAATAATCCAGTCTGGACCAGACAATCCAGTGATTAATATCATGAGCATCGATCCACGCAATTGGGATCGATGACATGCATCAACCAAGTCAGCGAGCCTGACGACCCGATCCCCTTTATCGCCTCTTACGACATGAATAGTCACCTTTTACGGCAAGCATGGGTTGCTGAAGACCTATTCTACCCCGGAATCTTCACGGGTCTGTACAGTAATGAAATAGAGTAGAGTACCGAAGGGTAAGATTTAATAATTGCTTTAATTACAGTACCTACATATTTCTTGTCAAGAATTTACTACAATAGTGAGTGAGTGTGTATGTTTTACGCCGCTTTTAGCAATATTCCAGCAATATCACGGCGGGGGACACCAGAAATGGGCTTCACACATTGTACCCATGTCGGGAATCGAACCCGGGTCTTCAGCGTGACGAGCGAACGCTTTAACCACTAGGCTACCCAACCGCCCCATTTACTACAATAAATATTTCTAGCGTCCCTTCGGATGTAAGTCATAATTTTTTCTGCGTCGATTCTACACATGTGCATACTGGATGCACATTTCTGATTCATGTAAAACCCTACTTGGAGAAGGAAAAATCTTACATTTAGGAGGGTCGTTTCATCTACGGCAGACCTCATGTGTTGAATTACTGGTATGTTAAATAACGTATTCATTCAAATAAGAAACACTTGCTAACAATAAAAGATCAAAAGCAGGAGAATCTGTAGAGGAAACAAGTCATTTGGTTTGATTAGTATACAATGCATTTGATCAACATGATCAATCATGACTAAATTTAGTAGTTGTATTTTTTGTTTTCTCACTCAACAAAAAGATAGATAGGTTTGTCACATAAAAATAAATGTTACCTTTTTAAGAAATGTTTTGCTACAAAGGTTCTGGTTGCGGTTTCACAAAGAGATCTTAGCACTAAGGTGATCGTAACTCCCATACCTTAATATAGACTTACAACAATCATAGAGCTAAGGTTGTTTTGAACAACGGCACCATGGGCCTACCTGCACAAAGCGATCTTAGCGATAAGACTATCGTAAGCCTATGTTAAAGTATGGGAGTTACGATCATCTTAGCGCTAAGATCGCGCTTTGTACAAGTGGGCCCTGGTCAGTCCAAGGTGTCACCTCAAACACCTCCCACACGCTTGACATTCTACAAACCTTAATATACCTTATTTATTTCACAAATGTGTAAACTTTGTCATTTTATCAAAAAAATATATATTCTTTATTGAATCCATGTCATAGTACTGTATTCGACGTGATAAGCGCCCAGGGCGCTCTCAAAATTAGAAATAGGGGGCTCTTATTAGAATGTTATTTGGGTGAAAAAAAACAGACCTGAAAGATAAATTTCGTGGTTTATGCTGACAGAATGAAATGTGTATGTACGACAGATACATTTTTCCAGAATTTAATTGCCCATAATTAAGGGTGCATATAACACACGAGTGCGTATTATAAGCGAATAAATAGGTCTTGTGTACATTGATCAATCGGAAGGGGTGCTAATTGGGATTGTTCACTAGCCAATATCTTAGCAAATGTCGCCATGGGCGCTTATTAGAGCGGGGCGCTTATTACATCGAATACGGTAATTGTAATTATGATATTGTTGATGTTCACAGAGATTGCACATGATCATGATGATGAAAGATCTTAACAAGGCTAAATGGGTGGCAACGTTTGTGTAATCATTTACACATTTCAGCTGTCACTACCAGCACCTCAGCAGAGCTCGGCTAAGCTGCGTATTTGCATAAAATACAAACTAATTCATTTAAACCAAATTAATTTTGAGTCGCTGAGTACAAATACACATGACAAAATTCAATCACCTTATAGTGTAACAAACCTTGTGTAATTATACATTGTAGCTTTTTCAGCTCGAGTACCAGTATTTCAAATATTTGTTTACTGACTGGTTTGGTTTGGTTTGTTTGTTGTTTGTTTACTGACTGGTTTGGTTTGGTTTGTTTGTTGTTTGTTTACTGACTGGTTTGGTTTGTTTCTTGTTTGTTGTTTGTTTACTGACTGGTTTGGTTTGGTTTGTTTGTTGTTTGTTTACTGACTGGTTTGGTTTGGTTTGTTTGTTGTTTGTTTACTGACTGGTTTGGTTTGTTTGTTTGTTGTTTGTTTACTGACTGGTTTGGTTTGTTGTTTGTTTACTAACTGGTTTGGTTTGTTTGTTGTTTGTTTACTGACTGGTTTGGTTTGTTTCTTGTTTGTTGTTTGGTTACTGACTGGTTTGGTTTGGTTTGTTTGTTGTTTGTTTACTGACTGGTTTGGTTTGGTTTGTTTGTTGTTTGTTTACTGACTGGTTTGGTTTGGTTTGTTTGTTGTTTGTTTACTGACTGGTTTGGTTTGTTTGTTTGTTGTTTGTTTACTGACTGGTTTGGTTTGTTGTTTGTTTACTAACTGGTTTGGTTTGTTTGTTGTTTGTTTACTGACTGGTTTGGTTTGTTTGTTGTTTGTTTACTGAATGGTTTGGTTTGTTTGTTTGTTGTTTGTTTACTGACTGGTTTGGTTTGGTTTGGTTTGTTGTTTGTTTACTGACTGGTTTGGTTTGTTTGTTGTTTGTTTACTGACTGGTTTGGTTTGGTTTGTTTGTTGTTTGTTTACTGACTGGTTTGGTTTGGTTTGTTTGTTGTTTGTTTACTGACTGGTTTGGTTTGGTTTGGTTTGTTTGCTGTTTGTTTACTGACTGGTTTGGTTTGGTTTGTTTGTTGTTTGTTTACTGACTGGTTTGGTTTGGTTTGGTTTGTTTGTTGTTTGTTTACTGACTGGTTTGGTTTGGTTTGTTTGTTGTTTGTTTACTGACTGGTTTGGTTTGGTTTGGTTTGTTTGTTGTTTGTTTACTGACTGAATGCAGCCACATGAACTGTACTGCGGTAAATATTGCAAAGATGTCCAACATCTCGATTATTGTAACCTAGACATGTGTCACTGTTATGTGGCATAGGACTCACTAGGTGCAGCACATGAACACACGTTAATCAGACACTACCTGGAACACAGGGAAGTAGAACCAGTTTGAAAAAAGTCCACTTTCAAAACCCAACAGACTGGACCCATGAGAGAAAAAATCTTTTGAAGACCACGAAACAAATATATCCAAACAAGCCCATGCAAGTCTATGATAGGTAGCAAGTCTAGATTACTATCATACTGACCCTGAAACAAATATATCCAATACAGCCCAAGCTAGTATATTATAGTTAGCAAGTCTAGATTACTGCAGGTGAAAATGAAGTCTCTGGACTCCTTACTTTTATGTTTTATTAAGATAATTTAACAGTTTTTTTATGTCAAATATTTTCATTTCACTGACTAGATGTTAAGTCTAGAAGAAAGCTATCAATACCAAATGTGAATGATAATTGATACACCTACATTGAACTTTAGGCCAAAAATCTTGTAAACTAACTAAATAAACATATAAGATCTGACATAGGAGTGTATTCTCAAGGGCTCAAAAGATCATCTGGTGCCCTGTATGAGACAACACTTACAATAAATAAAAAAAGAGAGACTTACTTCCTACCCATCTTGTAAAAGTTTCAGTTAGGCTTAAAATATTTGAGAACAGAACCTGTCTCATGCTGATTATTATCACATCAGCGTTAGAAACTAACAGTTTCAGTCCACTAGTCCTTATAATGATAACATATAGCAAAACCCCTAAAATTGGAAAATTTCTACTAGTCCTTATGATACCTTAACTATTGGGCAGTTTGGCCAGAACTACAGGACTAGTGCCAATTTCTAACCCTGCCACATCATTTTCATTCAACACTTATTGTGCTTACCGTGTTTGACGTAATAAGCGCCCAGGGTACTCTCAAAATTAGAAACAGGGGGCTCTTATTAGAATATTATTTTGGTGAGACAAAATACAGTTGAAAGATAAATTTCATGGTTTATGCAGAGAGCCTGAAATGTTTATATACGACATATATATTTTTCCAGAATTTAATTGCCTATAATTAAGGGTGAATGTAACACACAAGTGCGTATCATACGCAAAAAAGTCTTTTGTACATTGATCAATCGGAAGGGATGCTAACTGTTCACTAGGGGTGATTGTTCACTAGCCAATATATTAGCAAATATCGCCGTGGGCACTTATTAGAGCAGCAGCCTTAGAAATTGACACTAGTCCTGTAGTCCTTACCAAACTGCCCAATAGTAAAGGTATCCTAAGGACTAGTAGAAATTGGCCCATTTTAAGGGTATTGCTATATGTTATCATTATAAGGACTAGTGGACAAAAACTGTTAGTTTCTAACCCTGGAGCAGGGTGCTTATTACGTCGAATACGGTAATATTATTTCATTAAGTTTGTTTCCCAAACAAAACTTACCTCTTAATAAGAATTTGGTGTTCGCCCATCAACTAGGTCAACACAAAATCAACTCTAATATAAGCGGTAATCAGTGACAGGAGTTGCTAACAGACTCCCTGTCACACACCAATGAGGAAATTAGTAAACAATCTCACTTTTAGGTGTGGCCTAGTTTCATCTGCCTGGTCACATGACCACTGTTTATTTCAGCTCCCGCCCACCCCCTAGGTATCACATTCTTTCAAGTCAAAACAACCTGCACTGGATGCAAATAGTTTTGACATGAAAATGTCAAGAACATTCAAGGAAGTCCTCAGTTCATCCCTGTTAAAACATTCTAACATTTGGTTTATGTTGTCAATTTGATCGGGACGTGAGGTTGCCTGGTGGTTAAAACTTTCCCTGGATGTGTATGACTGTGACTTTCTGTCAGGCTGCGTGAAATTATCCTCCACCTGCCTGACTGTCTGGCAGATACCATATTCGACGTAATAAGCACCCCGCTCTAATAAGCGCCCACGGCGATATTTGCTAAGATATTGGCTAGTGAACAATCCCAATTGGCACCCTTCCGATTGATCACTGTACAAAAGACTTATTTTTACCCATATAATACGCACTCGTGTGTTATATGCACCCTTAATTATGGGCAATTAAATTCTGGAAAAATATATCTGTCATACATAAACATTTCAGGCTGTCAACATAAACCACAAATTTATCTTTCGGCTCTGTTTTTTTCACCAAAAAAATATTCTAATAAGAGCCCCCTGTTTCTAATTTTGAGAGCGCCCTAGGCGCTTATTACGTCAAATATGGTAATTTTAAGACTACATACATATTCAGTTTTATCATAACTCCTCGTAGATTCTCAATTAATTGTAATTATTTCAGCTGAATCAAGAAGCGATTTGTCTCATATTTGTTTTTTTATTTATAATGTCTTAATGTGAACAGGTAACATAGATGATGGGCAGGCAACAATTTTACATCTATGGGTCACCTGTGCGACGGCCTTGTTGGGTTATATAATTATTTCAGACACTGGACCATGAAGCCCATTTCTCCTGTCCCTTCAGTGATAATGCTGGAATATTTCTAGATGTAATGTGAAACCATATACACTATATGATTTGAAACTGGGAATATACCAAAATGATAACGGATCTTGGGAGAGTGAGCAATGGCGAGTGGAGACAATGATGAGTCAGTTAAAATTTCAAGTCACATCAGTGTTATATCAACCATATTATGACTGGAGCATTTATTACCTATATATAAAATATAATCCTGCCAAGAAAGGACAGTAAACAACATAATATTATACAATTTGGTCTACAGATCACCAGCAACCAAAGGTAGATCACCATACTAGGGACCATGCATGGTAACCAAGCTGAATTCATCCCTCTAGCTGCTGGCTATTGTTTTCAAGCTGAGCCGAAATGATCAATATAAACTTATTCTTTGATTAAAACAGTGATAGATCATGATATTCATGTGCTATATTTACTTGTGTGTACATGAAAACACTGAAGTCACAATTTAACCATATAATAGAACGCTGGTTTACCAGTAAACTGTTATCACTTGATAAAATTAAATATTGAGTGATACAAATGAAATATATCAATAAATAAGCTTTGATACACTGTTCATTATTTATTTATCAGTAATACAAAATATTGTAATGTAATTGGGATTGTTCTGAAATAGCCTATTGCTTTCGTGAAATATTTTGAGTTTTATGAAAATTTGTTTGTCGAAAATCATCATCATGTTTTATTTACTGTGAATTAGCCCTGAATTTTGTGTCAGTTGACTACGTCGGGTCAGTGCAGAAAATATAAGGGCGATATAGGCATTGGTGATATAAAGGCCTATATTTGACATTGGCACTAACAGTTCTATAAATCCATGTTCGGTGGTGAGTGTTTACAAATGTAAATACAGGCTAAGACACGAAATGGGAAAGGTGTAGATGCAAAAATCAAGATTCAGATTTCTTTGAAGTGGAACAAGGTTGTGAGGTGCACAAATTGCCACAAAACCACTTGCATTCCATGTTTGATTCGGTGCCAAATGTCAGAATTTGCTACCACTTCTCAGCACTCAACAAGTCGTTTGACGTTTCATGAAATATATCAACTGCTACTAGCTAGAAACGAATCATAAGACAAATGTTTTTTCATCTTCAAAGCAATACAAATAAAAACAGTGAGTTGTGTTACATTTAAAAGCAGCCATGATCATTACTTACAAACAATTTTGGGTCGAATTCCATGTACCGAGTCCTTCTCTGTCAGTAATCTAACACCATCCTTGAGTAGACTGCTGTCCTACAACTAATGATTTATCGGAATATTATTGATGGTGATGTTGTATAATAAAGCATGTGTTGTCGCTGATTATACATAAGTTTATTTATTACACAATACAAAAACGTTGACGTTTGTCTGATTTTGTAGGTAAATATAGCTAATTAGACTAACAGAATGAATAACAAATACGGTAAAGGTCAGTAGTTGTTACACAGATAGCATACTAACCGGCCATTTTGGATTTCTCCGCAGAATATTTTTCAAAGTAGCTATGGCAACGAGTTCCATAGGTTACAAATGAAAATTAAAGATTAATTTATTAGAATATCTAAAAATTATATTTCATTTTAAGAATTATTTTTTCTAGATTGATATTTATATAAATAGATTAATTCTTCAATTACACATTTCAACCAATCATTTGACCCAAAATAACAACTGCCAATAGATGTGTGAAAAGAAACGAATATTCCAGGGACATTTTATTCCGATTCCATTTAAATATACTGTAATAATAAAAAAATATTTAACATGTGGACGATTATGATTACTATACTAATACATAAAGCGTTGACGTATGTTAAAATCCCGGCGTGTATAATGAATAGAATTGTAACTAATATATATAGATCTATATATTCATAAATATGTGTTTTGCTTGTTTTAAAACGCACCTAAAACAATTCAAGCCTTATTACCAGACTCTTTATTTTTTTATATATGCAGATGAGCTTTTTTCTATTCTATTAGATTCTGGTAAAGAGTATTTCATCCATAAATGTTAGTCCTTTTTCATAACGCTCCAATACGTGTCAAGTTGACAAATATGTAATGTTTTGTTGAAATCGAAAAAACAACAATCTCTATCATTTCTGATTTGAAGGGCTATTTTTCATGACGAATTAACATGCTTAAACTTCTTAGAAATTAAAGGATGAAATATAATTTTTATCAATTAATATGTTAGAGATCGACGCAATCAATATGATCTCAATTACAATTCCTCTCAGAATCTCGTATTCTTTTATAATCCCAATTTTATATATTTCCGCTTAGTGAATAAGTGAGTGGTTAATATGCCGCTACTTCGCAGGGGACAAAAACTGGACAGGACACATCGTACCCATGTGAGGAATCGAACCCGGGCCTTGGGAGTGACGTGACGAGCTAACACAACGCTAGACCACCAGGATGACATACATCAACCAAGCCAGCGAGCCTGACCACCCGATCCCGTTAGTCGCCTTTTACGACAAGCATAGTCGCCTTTTACGGCAAGCATGGGCTGCTAAAGAGCTATTCAGAATAGTATTCTACCCCGGATCTTCACGATCTATTTTGGATGGCATCAGTCACTGTCGTAGAAAATGAACTGATCGAAACCCTGGTATGGTGAGGCCATTGTATTAATTCCTAGCCTATATTTCTCATATCCACCCTCCGCTTCAGAGGGGGCAATTGGGAAAAAATACGAAAAACTACAAATATTAAATGACCTGCCTTTTATCATGTTTATTTAAATATATATTTTAAAAAAAAGAAGTTTTGACCATTGCATATCAAAACTTCAGTTAGGGGCCTCTTATAAGTTGTGATGTATCCAAATGAAGGCTGATATATAAATAAGCGTGTATACAGCCAGGCAATCTCCTCTCGATATATATATATATATATATATATATATATATATATATATATATATATATGTGAGTCTTTTAGACTTTCAGTGCGACGTTTCTTTTTTTTAATGTTTAGATATAATTCAATTTGACCTACACATGCTGTGATGAACACACAGAGTACACTAACGAATGTGGAATAGGCCACTTATATGTATAATGTAAAGTATTATTTATTTGGACTCGGTATTCCTTGTTCGCAGAAACATTGAGTCCCAGTTTTATAGAAACTGAGGAAGAATGGCGGCGCGAAATTTGCCATCTCATGGCGAACCTCTTATCATCGATGAAATATTCCAACGATTATCATCTGATATTGCATCGATTGATGGAAAATCGGCAAGAATTGTTGGGAGGTATTTATACAGACGTTATTCATCAATACTGACTTGTGATGCTATTTTTAGCCGTGTATTTTCACAAGAGTTGATACTGAGACCTGTGCGTGTGAACAGGTGAAAGGTCGGGGAGGTTTGAGTTTGATATGAATAACATTCCGATATTTCACATAGGCTCGCCACACACTAGCGAAGTGATGACTTAGCATTACAACACTGGCATATCACGTGAGTGGACGTCCATGTTTGTAAACAGCTCATAAACGCACTTACTAGGATATGAAAGCAGTATGGTCGAGTATCGTAAAATCGTGAGTCCCATAAGTTCGTGACGTGTTTTCACACGCAATTTACGCGTGTTGAGAACGTGAAATGCGTCGAAATCATACGACGAACACGGTTTTACCTTGGTGAGGTGAGGTGAAATAGGGTTTAACGTCGTGTCCACTTATATAGCGACGTGTGTGTGTTTGTGTGGCTTCTTGTACTAGTCCGGACTGATGCCGATTTATAGTGCTAGCCCACTGAGATACCATTCAGTTAACATGAATACCCCAGTCAGACACAGTCTACTGACTCCCAGCCGACCAGTCCTAGTTTTTTAGCCCCTTTATGCCGAGCACCAGAAAGGGTAACAATCAGTACCATCTTTTAATGTCTTTTTGTATGACGCGGCAGGGGATCGAACCCCGGACCTTCCACTCTCTGGGCGGATGCTCTACCGCTATACCGCTATACCATGGAGGCGGTCGGTTTAACCTTGGCTTGGCTTAAAAAAAATGATTAATTCTTAGGGTTCTTGCAGGCAATATGAGGACCCTGTAAAGTAATGCTGAAGGGGTCATTGTTGGCAGATGTATATACCCTAGGTAGGTTTCTATATGCTTAACCCTCTTGGTGCCACGGGACCATATATGGTCCCTCACTTTTCACACCCGCATAGTGCCAGGGGACCATATATGGTCCCGAGAAAATGCCCCTTTTAAACTGTGAATTTTGATATTCAACACTGAGTGCGCTAAGTCAAAACTATAACCATCATCACCCAAATCATCTTAGCTTTAACATCGTGTAACTCGTACTTTATACAGTGCTACGGATTGCGAAATATGGCGAGATTAGTAAAGTGGCTACCGCTCTTCTCGGCCTTTTTCTGCCATGTTTGAACACCAAGCGAATGACGGCGAATTTTGATTATGCACCCATGTCACATACACGTAAATATTTTCAGACAAAATCCTTGTTCATAAGAAAAAATATGACCTGAGTGATCAGAAAGACATATTTTTCCCAACTGTATACTTATTCACGTAAATACAATTCTGTTCACTCCTTATGAACAAGTTTATTTACACGTTTTGTATACTTTTATCGACTATCGGTAATGGCGGAATGGTCGGTACACATGAGAAAACGACAGTGTATATTTCCATTACATTTATGACGTACATTGAATGAATTTATAACCATCATCACCCTAATCATCTCAACTTTAATATCGTGTAACTCATATTTTATGCAGTGCTACGGATTGCGAAATATGGCGAGATTAGTAATGTGGTTACCGCTCTTCTCGGTCTTTTTCTGCCATGTTTGAACACCAAGCGAAAGAAGGCAATGTTTATTATGCACCCATGTCACATACACGTAACTATTATTATATCAGACAGCCAATTTGAAAAAGAAATCTGATCGTGCTGATCAGAAATGATTTACTTGTCCCCACTGTACAGTTATTGGCGTAAGAGTACTAACGTTTAGTCGGCCACGGTAGTTTTTTGTTCCAAGTATTGCATATGTTTATCGACTGTGTGTCATGGCGATTTAGCACGGCGCTACATACCAACCGACAGTGCAGATTGTCTTCTTATTTATGATGCTGAATTACAGAAAATATTCAAATCAAAGATATGGAAAGATAGCTATAATCGTTAATATTAAGTTGGTATTGTGTATATTTATGGGCAGGAGGTTCATGATCAAAACCTAAACATTGAATGGCCAAGCCCGAAGTGATCGACAGGGCACGTTCGCCTCATATCTGTGCCGCGATTTCTTGTTTACAGGTTGTCCTACATACTTGCCCGTTCAGACAAATAACTGCTACTTTTTTCATATGAAATGACTAAGAGTCATGTGTGATTGCTCAAACTACCTGACCGTGTGAGTGACTTGCCCTAACTGTTTCACATTTTGTCGCAAATGGAGATTTCAGAAGTGTGGCCACGACATCTAACGTGAGTCGACGCCATATTGTAAACAAATTGTGTCAAGGTCGGTTCCACATGTGGTAGCTCAGGCCCCGTTTCTGTCGATGGTACACGCGATACAAACATAATGCAACTACTGAAAACATCAACATAACTTCTACAATGATGACATCAATACCTTTTTGTATTGGATTAACCGCTTATGGATACGCTGTGCTTTTAAGTTCAATTTCGATTTGTTTTTCCTCTCATTGAAACTGTGATAATGGCGGTGTGATTGGTTTGCTGAAATAGTATTTTCCATGAGTCTAATGTACATAGTACATGTTGTGATTGTAGAAGATAATTGATAACCAATTGTGTATGCATATATATCATCAAATACACATTACTAATCTCTTCAGAAAATGGAATATATTATAGCTCGTTTTCAAACATTCTGCTATGGATATTAGATCAAAAAATGATATTAGATTTACAAATTATTTATGTACACTGTACTCTCGATTAACGTATGATAATCTATTGGAAGTCTTCAACTCTTATTTGATATGTCATCTGAAATGTCAGCAATGAGTACAATTAATTTTATTTCGTTACAATCTGCAATTTTATTCAAATAGGCTAATAGACTGTCGGTGATTTCCCGCCGCTGTGAATTTGTCGTCTGGACAGGTGCGCGTGATTTGACCTCGCGTGTTGTGACGTGGATGACGTCACTTGAAACAGCTGATCTAATGTTGTGGTAGTATAATGGATACACGTGGTTTCATTTTCCAAATAACAATATTCTCTTTGACTGAACTAGAAAGCATATCTAGTACATCACGATTGGAAAATGTCTACGGCGACCGAATAGAATATTTAGAATATTTGGCGCAGTTTTCTAATTTTGGTATGTTGACATGTGCTTTTCATATATGTTTGAAGGCTTAAATTGATATTCCAAAAAAATAATATGCATTTAGTTGAGTACAGTGAGAAAGCTGTCAAAATGGATCCAATATTAAACCACCTAGATTTTAAAATATTTTAGCTTCATCTATTGGAATCTCGAATGGTTCAATTTATAACATAAACAGTAAAAGTAATTAGATCTTCTCACAATATATAGATAATCAATTTCTGAAAGACAAAAAGTTTTTAGTGTAAATGTGACTTCGTTTTTATGTTTTATATAGTTATATGTATGTCTTTTTTCACTCTGCATTATCTAAATTACCAAATACTTCGACCAGTGACATATAGTAGTAATTAGATTCTACTTTGTTTTTTATCCTAGGTATGAAATAGATTTTCTTTTTAAATAAATATTTGTCTAAGAGCAAAATCAATACATTCTTGTGGGTTTTTTTCACCATTTTAATTTGTATATCTTCCCTCCAAGCTGTTGTTTAGCTAGGCCAAAATTAAGAAAAAAAAGGAAAGACATAATAAACCATTTTTATGTAAGATTTTGCTGGTTAAATTTTCGGAGTTCAATACCAAGAATATATTTTTCCTTTTATGACAAATAATTCCATTACTTTCATTGACCTACGATCATTATCTATTTCAAACTTTTCCTTCAGTAGAATGGGATGGAATGGGAAACTAGTGGAAATAAACTATCACGTATGTCCTTTAATGTACATGTACATACCTAGCTATAGGTGTAAATACACTTCTAAAGTCGTATTTATAAATCAAATGAATAAATGAAAGAAAAAGTGGTATTTCATGGACTGGCCATACAAGTATATTTTGAGCAAAGGTCTAAGTTAGGCAGCCAAGTGCGAAATACGAGCTGATACGAGGATGTATGTTTTCTGGTGTTCATAGTGAAACAATGACATATGGCGCCCGAGTTGCGAGTGATCGAAAATAGGTTTGTTGAATAGATTTGCTGCCCATGAAAACGTTTCAACAATTTTGATTGAATCTACATGTACTTACTCTTGGGTGGTATTACGTTAGTATAATCTTGTTAATTATTAAGAAATAACAATGATGCCCGATATTGAGCGATGTCAATTTGAGTATTGTCAGGGCTGTTTAGCGATCTTTTACATTTTGTCCTTTGAAAATGTACGATGTCAATTACCCGGAAGTTGATTTTATCACTAATAAAAGAGCACGGTCATTGAAACATACATGGACGTAACTGGGATTTCTTCACGATATACATTCCAAACTGTCATTCGTTTTGTGACATAATCTTTGAAACAGTCTGCGTATGAATTAATCACTACCACTTCCGTCAATTTTGTTTTGACGTCAAAAACACGCACAATTTCATCGGGTTTTTTTATCGGTAAATATAACTCACGGAAAATTCTCAGTGAATGTGTACTTCAACATGAATATCATATGTCTATCACTGTTAGGACATGTACTTGCCAATGATATGAATTATTGGTCATTTAGATTTCAAACAAGGGCGCTTACTTGACTTTGCTTGCCATATTCGGGAGCGTTCATATTACGATTAATGTGGAAAAGTAGGAAACTTATAATACCAGCACATTTATCGATGGCTGGGCAGTGCATAGATCTTTTGGATTTGGTGACTTTAGATACTGTTGGAAAGACAATCAACTGGAGTTGCATGTTATACAATTTGGTTACATTGTGTGAAGAAATAAAGACGTTGCAACACTTTTGATACAATGTATACGTTTTTGTAACCGCGACGTCAGCATAGTGCGGCACTGAGCGGTTTGCAGGCTGACTGACGTCCAGGCACCATGAGGGTTAAGTATACTACACAGTGTTTGCGTTTATGGCGTCCTATATAGAAAAATAGGCACTGAAAAAAATAGGACTCAATTAAAGCAACACACACACGTCCCTTTATGCATTTTTCATTTTGAAAAAGGTTTACTTCACACATAACTTATTGTTGTTTTGTTTCGAGTTTTCTCGCTCCCAAAACCCATGTGATAATGTGTATCCAATATTCGCTGGGTTCCAGTGCTAGCCAGATTTCGTTCTGACCGCGGGAAACTGAAAGGTATCCGATGACATTGCTCTTCCATGTCGTGTTCGTAATGGCATCGCTGATTGGTTTACAAAAAGGAAATAGAAACGTAATCCAATCACAGACCTTGTTAACAGTATTTTGTCAATGTCAAGGACTAAAGTCAAAATGACATCACAGACACTTTGTCAAAAGAAAAATAGTTTTCAAGAAAGTTGGCTTGAATTGCCAATGTACCCTTCTGCGGTAGAAACTAACATTTTTAGTCCACAAGTCTTTATAATGATAACATATAGCAAGACTCTTACAAATGGCAAATTTCTACTAGTCCTTATGATACCTTAACTATTTGGCACTTTGGCAAGGACTACAGACTATTGCCAATTTCTAACGCTGCCCTTTAACACTGTAGGCCGGTACATTGGCCAAAAAACCTGGAGTCCCCAGACACTGCAGGCCAGTAGACCGGCCAAGCTGAGTCACATCAAAATAGAGGGTATATAATTCTATGAACCTGCCTGTCATATCATTCATTTATTAAATCTATCACATTTCACAATGTCTGAAGCACGTATTCCATTTCAGTTTATCATTTTTTATCGATAGATTAAAAATTATTCACTATTTCCCCAATGTTATTCAAAATAAAATTCTCAGACACACACTTCGACAGCTGGTCCACATATAACATGTCAAAGAGCAAAAGAAATTTTTTTTAAGCAAATCTTTAAACTTATTGTACAAAGTAATAAATAAAATCAACACAAACATATCTAAGGTTGTTAAATGAGGATGGTACCCATAACTGCTGTAATTTGATTGACAGCCTTAGGTCATGTGCTCTAGTTTGACCAATCACCACCCTTGTAGCAAATTTCAGCTCTGGGTGAGGTTAGTGTAGGGGTGTGTTGCAAAGCGCTTGCAAGTGATGTACAGCGATTCGCCTCACGACAGTGCGCTTACTTTCAGCCGCTGGCTGAGGTCACTTCGTTCTCAAACCAAAATGGCCACTGACTTTGACAGTGGAATAAGAGATTATTGACTGGATCAACGGGGAAATGAGCTAAGGTAGCTAACACCCCATCATCCTCAGTCTGCTCCACATCTTCAAAGTAAGAGCCTCTTCTGTAACGCTCTTCATAACGTCAAGGCAACCAAGTGGTAGTTGCGCCGCCATTTTGGAAGAGTGTGCAGGCGCTTCGACCAGTTGCAGACCCCGGGGTGAGCAATTAATTTGCTTTCTCTTAGCAATTCGTCGCTTGCAACGCCCCCTAGATGTAAAAATAAGACTTCTGAAATGAAGCTTCGAAAACAGACGTATTTCTTCATGTTACTGAGCGGACGGCCGCTGTTATCGGGAAATTGGTGATGACAGATACTATTAACAATTCTTTTTAAAATAATTTTCAGATCACATAAACAATGAAAATATTTTAAAAAATAGGTGAGTGGATTTTATGAATTTTTACATTTGACAAAAATTGACATATTATCGCTTCCTTGGTTCTTAATCTGGACGGTTTGAATGTGTAAGCTTGCATTTTTTTATTTACAACTTACTTAATTGAGTTGTAAATGCTTTATTTAAATAATATGATAAATATAACTTTCATATGTATAAACAGTATAGCATGTAGTTGCAAAGATGTTTTACTACGTTTAACATTTAGTCTATGAAATCTTATATTACACAATACCTTTCTCGACTATAAAAATATAAAATAATTTTCCCTATGTTGATTTCCTAGCTAGAGCTGGCTAGACTTGCTTTTGTATAGGTTTCTAGATTGGTGGGGTTTTTTTTTCATAAAATAAATATATTCCACAGGACTAACGTTTTACAAGCAGATATTTTCCTTGATAAATGTTGGCTTCATCTATCACACAAGAGTCTCTGGGAACTTGGTGTCCCAGCAGTTACAGCTTCTGTGGTTGACCATGCTGACGAGAGCCAAGAGTCAAGTGCCTAATCTATGAAGATTCTAAGATGTTTTGTGTATACACATAAAAACACTTAAAGATTTTAACCACACACTTTATTTATGCTCAGAATGGCCTAAAGTTCACCAATTCAGGTCCACATTTAACATACCGTATTCAACGTAATAAGGGCCCAGGGCGCTTTCAAAATTAGAAATAGGGGGCTCTTATTAGAATATTATTTTGGTGAAAAAAACACTTAAAAGATAAATTTCGTGGTTAATTCTGACAGCCTGTAATGCTTATATGCTGCAGATATATTTTTCCAGAATTTAATTGCCCGTAATTAAGGGTGCATATAACACTCCAGTGCATTGTATACGCGAATAAAAAAGTCTTGTGTACATTGATCAATCGGAAGGGGTGCTAATTGGGATTGTTCACTAGCCAATATATTAGTAAATATTGCTGGGGCGCTTATTACGTCGAATACGGTAATTTCTTGCAGATAATGCCACCAAACCCCCCGAAATAGCTTCACGGCTAATGCTTCCCAGGGGACCCCATTATTTTAGAGAACAATGCAAATACTGTCTGTATAGTCTGGAAGTTAATTTAAGGTACTGACGTTTACTACAATATCTGAAAAACTATTGGACCTACTCCAGTCAAAGTTGGTATGAGATTATTAAACAGTCCTACGTAACTGGATATTACATTTAAAGACAATCAGTGCATGAATAAAAAATCTGTCTATTTAGCTATCACTATATTTCATCAACAACCAGACCTGTTCGTCAAGGGTGGAACGAGCATTCATTGTAACAGCCATCTGCATAATGCTACCCCTGAGTCACAGGGCCATATGACACAGTTGAACCAATCAACTCAACTCGAAGGGGTGCACGGAAATCACGGGGGCAACGGGTTGCCCAGTCGTCTAAGGCGCCGCGATTCACTGTGCAGAGTTGCGTCCCTTGGGCACGCCAGAAACCTATGATTGTGGGTTCGAATCCCGGGTCGCCCCGATTATGTTTCTAGGATTGTCAGCACCATACCCGTGCTCGTGGGTTTCACCGAAGTGGTAAACGTCTGAGACCTGCATCACTTCGGGCTTTCCTCCCCCATTAAGCTGACACGCCGCAATATAACTGAAATAATGTTAAAAGCGGCGTTAAACCCAACTCACTCACAGGAATCACGCATGCACGAATACAGTGTTATGGCTGTTTAATAATCTCATACCAACTTTGACTGGAGTAGGTCCAATAGTTTTTCAGACATTGTAGTAAAAGTCGGTACCTTAAATCACCTTCACGACTATACAATCCAACAAGGTCGTTCTTGAAGTGACTGAGCCTCTATAGTTTTCTTTCAGACTAGAGGAGCACAACATCCACACCTGCACAGCACAAGTGGTGGACTCCAACAACCGAAGACCGCTCACCATTGACACCCGGCTTGTGGAACCATTCAGTGCCAAGATCGGCTCTCTGTTTCAGTTCATTGGTGAATTAGACTGTGCTTCAAACACTAATGTAACTCTCAAAGCCAGAGTGGTTCGTTGTGTGGATGGGTTGGACATGAAAATGTACCAGAAAGCCTTGGTGGCACAGAGACAATACTTGGCCTCCAGGAAGGAAGACTACAGTTAGTGGGCAGAAAGTGTTACGATGGGATGTGATACGATTCATATCACACAGACAATACATGGCCTCCAGGAAGGAAGACTACAGTTAGTGGGCAGAAAGTGTTACGATGGGATGTGATACGATTCATATCACACAGAATATACTTGGCCTCCATGAAGGAAGACTGCAGTTAGTGAGCAGAAAGTGTTACGATGGGATGTGATATGATTCATATCACACAGACAATACTTGGCCTCCAGGAAGGAAGACTGCAGTTAGTGGGCAGAAAGTGTTACGATGGGATGTGATACGATTCATATCACACAGACAATACTTGGCCTCCAGGAAGGAAGACTGCAGTTAGTGCGCAGAAAGTGTTACGATGGGATGTGATACGATTCATATCACACAGACAATACTTGGCCTCCAGGAAGGAAGACTGCAGTTAGTGCGCAGAAAGTGTTACAATGGGATGTGATACGATTCATATCACACAGACAATACTTGGCCTCCAGGAAGGAAGAATGTAGTTAGTGGGCAGAAAGTGTTACGATGGGATGTGATACGATTCATATCACACAGACAATACCTGGCCTCCAGGAAGGAAGACTGCAGTTAGTGGGCAGAAAGTGTTACGATGGGATGTGATACGATTCATATCACACAGACAATACTTGGCCTCCAGGAAGGAAGACTGCAGTTAGTGGTCAGAAAGTGTTACAATGGGATGTGATACGATTCATATCACACAGACAATACTTGGCCTCCAGGAAGGAAGACTGCAGTTAGTGGTCAGAAAGTGTTACAATGGGATGTGATACGATTCATATCACACAGACAATGCTTGGCCTCCAGGAAGGAAGACTACAGTTAGTGGTCAGAAAGTGTTACGATGGGATGTGATACGATTCATATCACACAGACAATACTTGGCCTCCAGGAAGGAAGACTACAGTTAGTGGTCAGAAAGTGTTACGATGGGATGTGATACGATTCATATCACACAGACAATACTTGGTCTCCAGGAAGTGAGCAGAAAATGTGAGCAAGAAGGGAAAAAGCTACAAGTCAGTTAGATGGCAAAGAGAAACTCTATTCAGGGTTTGAAATTCCTAATATGTAAAAGTATGGTTATATCATGTATATCAGAATGGCATGGGTAATTGGTTACATCATAATGGCATGGGGGAGGTCGGGTAGCCTAGTGGTTAAAGTGTTCGCTCGTCACACCGAAGACCCGGGTCCGATTCCCGACATGGGTTCAATGTGTGAAGCCCATTTGTGGTGTCCCCCGCCGTGATATTGCTGGAATATTGCTAAAAGCGGCGTAAAACCATACTCACTCACTCACTCACTCATAATGGCATGGGTAAAATCTGTTTCCTGACCATAAAGGGCACACTGAGAAATTGTATTTAACAAAAACACCTTGTCTAATATTTATTATATAAAGTCATCGATAAGGGGGACAGGTTTTTTTAAAACTTGGTTGTAAATCTGCTGACACAAACATATTGAAATGTTGAAAAAACGAAAATAGAAAGCAGATATTTTTCATTTTCAACCGACCATGTTTAAAAAATATCATTTACAGTCACGACCAGTATAAATAAATTATTTAAAATTTATCTTAAAATTCCTACCCCCATTTTTGCCCCTTTTACTTCTTTCCTACCTACTCACCATTTTGAGGAAATTCAAAAAAATATTTGAAATTGGATTTTATGTTCGACCTACCAACATAATTATTATTTTGCCAAAAAGCTGTAATTCCCTCCAAATGCCTAAGTGTACCTTCGCACAGGTAATGAGGACCAACTCATGGCAAATGAGGAACATATGAATGTTCCTAAATAAGCATGTTTTTCAGATGGATAATAGACCAGTTATGCAATGTGGTTGAGAGGAAGTAATGTGGTATGTTTTGTTTCATGCTTATTATTCAAGTTTATTTTTACAAGGCAGGCCTCAAAGTTGCGACCTGAATTTCAATTTGTCTACTGTCTAAAATTCAGAGGTAGTCAAATGACTACCTTGAAAAGGTACTAATTGGTACTAATTGTACCCGCAAACAATTCCTCCTAAAGTCAACAATGAACCTAAATACATAAATATTTCCTCTCTTCTTTTTTTTAAGGAAAATCTGCTCTCATATCCTGATAAATGTTAATGTAATTAGTATTTTATTTCAGTTGACAATGCTCATTGGATAAGCAAGGATATACCTGTATAATCTAGTAACATAAATTGCATCATTGTTCGAGTCACAAATAACAAAACTCAAGTACAGTTTCCACTAATAATCAATTCCAAGACTAGTGCTATGACTTGCACATTTGATAGTTATTTCATAAAAGATAATTTCAAATGCTTTTGGCTACCTACAATATTGGCTTGATTTTACCATTGGCTACGTATTGGAGAAAACACGCTCACGAGGTTTTGGTAGACAGAGCATGCCCTTGGGAGAGGGTACGGATCTTGAAAAGGACATTCTAAAAACCAGTGAGGCTTATCAACAGCTCTATAGCCTCGTGGTACACTCTCTGGGCTACAGATATGAAGGTTGCGAGTTCGATCCTCGGGAATATATAGAAAACATTTGTCATTTGATTTTACATTTCATTACATGTTACAATCTGAACAGAAGTTATATTAATAAAATCCCAGGGACATTACAACGTCCCTGTTTATGAGATTTAACCCGACTGTAAAGTGAAACCTCACAATAGGTTTTAATGCCTATAGAAAGAATTCTCTTACTTAATAGCGATCCCAATGAATAAGGTTTATAACTGGCAAAAAATACTTGTAGCCATATGGCTACTTGGTAAAAGTTTAAACTTTGAGACCTGTAGGGGAGCCGTGCAAAAGATTGCTATTGGATACAAATTGTATTACTCTAATCCAGGGATTGCAGAGTTGTGTCCCTTGGGCACACCAGAAACCTATGATTGTGGGTTTGAATCCCGGTTTGCCCCGATTATGTTTCTAGGTTTGTCAGCACCATACCAGTGCTCGTGGGTTTCACCGAAGTGGTAAACGTCTGAGACCTGTATCACTTCGGGCTTTCCTCCCACTTTAAGCTGACACGCCGTGATATAACTGGAATACTGTTAAAAGCAGCATTAAACTCCAGGGATTGAGAGGTTTACCGATCTGAACATTTTGCATCTGACAAAATCTATATTTACATGTCAACCTCCAACCCACATTCAATGCTTGACACTTACATTATGATGCTGTCATGTTTTCTTCTACACATATACTACTCAAAAGAAGTTAAGGAACATCGGATATGTTTTTACCTGTGACTATGAGTATGGTTAATCTACCATGGCTGGTGGGTATTGCAACACACAGCCTTCCAATCGTGGGTGTTCTTAATGTTTGATGTTGATGTATGTGTCACATGATGGCCTTTAAACTGGGTCTGCTGTACAGTGGTGATCTGTACAGACAGTCGCCTAGTCTACTTCACAGGCAACAAGCACCTGCTGATGAATATTTCAGAAACTACTGTATTTCAGGTAATAAGCGCCCCGCTCTGATAAGCGCCCATGGCGATATTTGCTAATATATTGGCAAGTGAACAATCCCAAATAGCACCCTTAATTATGGGCAATTATATTCTGGAAAAATATATCTGTCATATATAAACAGTCAGGCCGTCAGCATAAACCACAAAGTTTATCTTTCAACTCTGTTTTTTCCACCAAAATAATATTCTAATAAGAGCCCCCTATTTCTAATTTTGAGAGCGAATTATTACATTAAATACGGTAACCCAAATTTTGACTGATGTGGACAATATTCTTCTCCAGTCCATTTCAAATTAGCCGGATCTTTACTGATTCAACGTATCGAGAATTTTAACAATATTTCCTTGCAAACCGACACAAACCTTATGTAATATCTAGGGGTGGTGTGGTAGCCTAGTGGTCAAAGCGTTTGCTCGTCACGCCGGAGACCAAGCATTCATTGCTTGCATTGACATCGTCAGAGTGAGCACGTGGCATGGTTCTTTGTTTGTCTGTCCAGCCATCCTTCCATAGCGCTGAACTTAAGATTAACAGATCGATAATAAATTATATAAAGTAAGAAATAAAATCAACAGAAACACATCTTGTCAAACTTACATGTAAGATATTATTTCCATCGTTTCATGTGATTGCGTGTAATGTAAGTCAAATGACATCCCGGCCTTTGTTGCCTCGATTTCTGGGCTCGGACCCATGTTTAATGCCAAAATATATACATGAGAAATCTGTGTTACAGCTTGTAAACCTAGCACAATACATCTTTGAAATTTTATTTTGCAGTTTTGTCAAGTCTTTCTTTGATAAATGGTTGTGTTGTATCCAGTGCAGCACACACAGACCTGTAGCCTTCTTTTGTTGCTGTTTTATCAAGTCTTTCTTTGATGAACGGCTGTGTTGTATCGTGTCCAGTGCAGCACACACAGACATGTACCCTTCAGCTCCCTTTTTCAGTAACATCTCACATGTCTCAGACTGACATGTTTTCACTCTTACATATTTCATAAGCTGGTGTGAACATACTGTTTTCATGAAGACCTGGAGATTCTCTTTCAGATAATTGTGATTCCTTTGCAGGACAACACCATAGCTTCAATCTTTGCTTTTGTTTCATATATTGCAAACAGACAGTCCGGGACCATTCTTATGTTGCAGTTATATCAAGTCTTTCTTTGATGAACGGCTGTGTTGTGTCGTGTCCAGTGCAGCACACAGACCTGGACCCTTCTTTTGTTGCAGTTTTATCGAGTCTTTCTTTGATGAACGGCTTTGTTGTGTCGTGTCCAGTGCAGCACACAGACCTGGACCCTTCAGTTCCCTTCTTCTTCAGTGTCTACAGAACATCTTGCATGTCTCAGACCCACAGGTCTTCACTCTTACATATTTCATATTCTGGTGTGAACATACAGATTCCATAAAGACCTGGAGATTCTCTTTCAGATACATGTGATTCCTTTGCAGGACAACGCTATAGTTTGGGAGCTTCAAACTTTACTTTTGTTTCATATTCTTCTGGTGTAAACACACAGATTTCCTAAAGTCTCCGTGGCTGATAAAATATGGCAATTATCTTTGAGATATGAATGGTTCTTCTGAAGGATGACAGCGTTGTTTGGGGGCTGTGTTGTGTCCAGTGCAGCACACAGACCTGTAGCCTTCTTCTTCAATGTGTCCAGGAACATCTCACATTTCTCAGACCCACATGTTTTCACTCTTACATATTTCAAAGTCTCCGTGGCTGATAAAATATGGCAATTATCTTTGAGATATGAATGGTTCTTCTGAAGGATGACAGCGTTGTTTGGGACCTGTGTTGTGTCCACTGCAGCGCACAGACCTGTAGCCTTCGGCTCTCTTTTTCAGTAACATCTCACATTTCTCAGACCCACATGTCTTCACTCTTACATATTTCATATTCCTCTGGTGTGAACATACAGATTCCATAAAGACCTGGAGATTCCCTTTGAGGAGATACTTATGATTCTTCTGCAGGAGAACAGCATAGTTTGGGAGCCATGTCTTCTTGCATGTAGTCAAGATGAGATTTCTTCTGCAGCACGTCGAGTTGTGTCCCATGTTCGGGATGGGAACATCCCAGGCCTACAACCAGTGACTGGTTCCTAAACATGCTAAAGGCTCATTCTGATGTTGCGTAGTGAAAGAAATAATGTTAGATATAATTTTAGCAATGAATTTCCTTATTGATTTACTTAGATATATTCCCTGATCAGAAAAAAACCTTGTTTTGGGGTGGTGATCAGACATTTTACGTAACATTTTAAAGACAGCAGTAGCAGTGACGCAATACACAAAATATACACTAACCTATTTCTCATTTATTTAAATAGTTTATGTAAATGGAAAATTATTATTAAAGAATTTGAAATAATATCTATCATAACTTATTTCCTGATAACAGTGGCTGAGATTTCCACTCGGTCACATCAGAAATACCTCTGTTTTCAAAGCTTTGTATGAATAACACGTGGAAAGATGCCTTCGATGTTTAGTATAGTTCGATAGCTATGAAGCAATTACTACTACCTTCTTTTGTTGCAGTTTTATCGAATATTTCTTTGATAAACGGCTGTGTTGTATCGTCTCCAGTGCAGCACACACAGACCTGGACCCTTCTTTTGTTTTATCAAGTCTTTCTTTGATGAACAGTGTCCAACCCAGACCGCGCGATTGCGCGATTGACGCTAAAAAAAATCAAATCGGCCATCATTAAAAACTCAAAGCGCGATCTGTCTCGCACAGTAATTTGATGTACAGTCACTTACTTTATCAGCTGTTTATCCCTACCTTTAGATTCAATACTCACTCAATCTTTAATCAATTAACGAAGGAAGACAGTTCACAGCAAACATTGTAAACAACTGTCGAAGACCGATCGATAATAACCGGAAGTTGGAACACGAGTTATACGTCCCTTGGGTTGCTGAATAAATTATGGACAGCATTTGCATAGGAAACGAAATTTACTTTACTTTTATAGAAAGCGTATCAAAACTTTGATCAAAATTATGTTGTATTTTGTTGTTAAGTAATCGGAAACCTTTGACAAGATGTTAAAAGACACATAAATATTCTATATTGAATAGTTCTAGAAATATTTTTGAGCATTTTAGTTCGTTTTAGTTTCGTTTCTGAAATCACACAATATGAATCGCCGACTGTCATTGCAGACAATCTTTTTAATAGTGAAAATGTCGCGCAAAAAAAAAAAAAAATACAGACTTTTTAAATCAAAATAGATGCTATAAAAAAGACAATGATGAAACCACAGTCACTGTAATTACTTCTCAAACTGAAGGGGAAATCGATCCCGGTCCTAGTGACTCAAAAAAGCAGTTCTTTATTCTGATCTGTTAAACTTTTATATGATGATGTTCCAGTACATAATACAAAATAAGACATTTTGAAGAAAGCAGTTATCCCCCCTACTTTTTCAAAATCCCCCCTATTTTCTACATGATGGGGTGACAAGACCCCCCTTGATTTTCAATTCTGGACTGGACACTGGCTGTGTTGTATCGTGTCCAGTGCACACACAGAGACCTGGACCCTTCTTTTGTTGCAGTTTTATCAAGTCTTTCTTTGATAAATGGTTGTGTTGTATCGTGTCCAGTGCAGCACACACAGTCTAAAGGCTTTCCTCCTGATATTGGACCACCTGCGTGGTGTAGTGGTAGAGCGTCCGCCGAGAGAGCGGAAGGTCCGGGGTTCGATCCCCGACCGCGTCATACCAAAAGACGTTAAAAGATGGTACTTGTTGTTACTCTGTCTGGCGCTCGGCATTAAGGGGCTAAAACAAGGACTGGTCGGCTTGGAGTCAGTATACTGTGTCTGAGTGGGGTATTCATGTTAAACTGCAGCATGGTATCTCAGTGAGCTAGCACTATAAATCGGCATCAGTCCGGACTAGTACAAGCAGCCACACAAACACACACACGTACATGCACGTCGCTATATAAGTGCAATAATCTTGCCGACCAGTCCTTTAGCCCCTTAATGCCGAGCGCCAGACAGGGTAACAACAAGTACCATCTTTTAACGTCTTTTGGTATGACGCATCCGGGGATCGAACCCGGGCGCGTCTACCACAAGACCATGGAGGCGGTCTGGCTACGGTGAACTCGGTCCTGGCTTTCTGAGGGGCGAGGGGTCATCCACTCGAACAGGTCTTCATTTCTTACATTTTTCATTTTCTTCTGGTGTAACGTTTACACACTGTTTGTGAAATATCGCTAACACATAAGAACTACCTTCTTTTGCTGCAGTTTCATTAAGCTGTTTTTTAACGAATGGCTGTATCCCGGGCTGTTACGTTTGGAATATCTGTCCTTCTTCAAACACACGAGTCCATCCGTGGGTCCACAACACTTTATTTGTGATATAATAATTACAGCATCTGTATAATCACGATTGTGGTAATGGGACAGACTTTGAGGGATGTAACGACAGACATGATGCCATCCATGCCATCCTCTTTATGTATGTCCTGTGCCATCTGGGCACTTTCTACCATATCTGATAACGTGGCATGGCGCCGGGTGAGAATAAAGTGGACGATGTGAGGGAGGGCATTTCTGAAAATGAGGTCCTTTATAAATTGATCAGTGTTACAGTTCAAAAGAGATGCCTCATAACGAATGGATTGAAGGAAATCTCAAAAACCTTTATGTTTTCTGTCTGTCAGGTCATTCTTGCGGTTTATAACCTGAATAGACGTGGGGCCATGCCATTTCAAAAAGGATTGTTGAAGCTCGGGCCATGTCATGTTGTCCTTACTGGGAAGTCCTTCATACCACATGAAAGCAGATTCAGATAAATAGAGGGGGAAAACGTTAAAAATTTCTTCACTGGTGTAATTTTGAATTGAGGTAAATTTCTGGAATCTACCCAGCCATGAGGGTGCAGAGCAGGGATCATGTCCGTCGAACAAAGGCATCGGGAGGGTCGTGAAGCTGAAGCGAGATGGGGGCTGGACACTGCGGTGGTCAGCCAGTGGAGAGAGGCATGGAGGGAGAGAACAACACGATGGGGGTTAATAATGCGGCAATGGTGATCAAGGGGAGTTGAGGTTGCAGGCTGGAGAGGAGTAGATGGGGAAATTGAGCGAGGTGGCATAGTCTCAGCAGTTGTATGTTGAGTATTTTGACGGATCCTCCAAGGAAAGCATGATTTACTGAAGGACCCGTCATCGGAGTTTTTGAGTTTTTAATGAAAAGAGAGGCATTGCCAAGGTGAAAACAAGGATGAAAATATACACACACTTACCCAGCGGAAAAATCAATCTCATTAAAATCAGATCTTAGTTCTCGCTGCCGCTTAACAAAGATCTGAGGACATCCCATTACGGGTCACGTCAGACCGACCTTTCGCAAACTCTGACCGACCAATGGAATTACTGACAAGAAGTCGACATTAGCCAATCAGAAGGCAACTATTTCGTGCTTTACGGCACTAATTTCAAATTGGCGACTACGCTTCGAAACATATTTTGACAAATTCTCGCTTAAAATTTTGAAACCTGAACAAAAGAACATTCTAGAATGGCTAATATATGGTCTAGATTCAGTCGTTAAGCCTGTAACTATCGTTCGGAATACCCTGTTTTAACGTTTTCGAGGCTGCATGATTAGAAATCAAATTCCGACTGTAACTTTCATGATCTGGTAAGCGACGCTCTGATTGGTCGGATGAAAGGTCGTTCTGACGTGACCCCTAATGGGATGTCCTGAGATCTTTGTTTAGCGGTGGCGAGAATTAAGATCTGATTTTGATGAGATTGCGGAAAAATCAAACAAACTAGAAACTCAGAACAGTCTCTAATAGTGATAGTCTCTCACACATGGTTCAATGTAAAATGTTGAGAGTTCAGTGGGAATACTAGTGAGTTTTACTTCATCCTTTGTTCTCTTGTGTGCTGGGTCGACACAACATCAAGAATTGTTGGTTGGTGGCTGTGGTGACTTGTTTTTCGTCTCCTGGCCCCTGGATCAGGAGATTGGTTAGTTTGTCTCACTGGTTGGCTGAGCGAAGTATTTTGTAACTGACATAGAATACAGGTGGGGGTCTTGATTCACACTGCACACTATTCGCAACACAGTTGATTGTTGAGGGTGTCTCACTGCTCAGCTTGTCTCAACATTTCACAGTGACGTCCAATGCTGACGGTTGGAGTTGTCACGTTGACTTGAAGTTAGCTGTGAAGTGGACCCGGGATGGAGGATATTGCTGGATCTGAATGAAGAGTATTCTCATGGACTTGGATTGTATCAGCGAGAGGTTCCGAGATCTTGGACTCCACCATGTATCCCGGGCTGTTACGTTTGGGATATCTGTCCTTCTTCAAACACACGAGTCCATCTGTGGGTCCACAACACTTTATTTGTGATATAATAATTACAGCATCTGTATAATCACGATTGTTTTAATGGGACAGACATGGCCAGGCAGCATATCAGAGGCGTCAAAGAGCCAACCTGCCTAGCCGCTGTCCGAAGGTCAAGTCCCGAGGAACAGAAAGTTTTCTAATTTTTACCAGTGAAATCACTGACCAGCTGCCACGTATCGAATAAGATACCTCTCTGGTCAGCCAGCGGTATCCCCGCACCTCATCCACAATGTCAAGCTTCAGTGGCCAACCGGCCAATACTCTGCCAAACTTCCTACGATAGCTGTGTTGTGTCCACTGCAGCACACAGCTGTAGCCTTCTTCTTCAACATGTCCAGGAACATCTCACCTGTCTCAGACTCACAGGTCTTCACTCTTACATATTTCATATTCCGGTGTGAACATAAGGTTCCATAAAGACCTGGAGATCTCTTTCAGATACATGTGATTCCTTTGCAGGATAACACCATAGCTTCAATCTTTGCTTTTGTTTCATATTCTTCTGGTGCAAACAGACAGTCCGGGACCATTCTTATGTTGCAGTTTTATCAAGTCTTTCTTTGATGAAAGGCTTTGTTGTATCGTGTCCAGTGCAGCACACACAGACATGTACCCTTCTTTTGTTGCTGTTTTATCAAGTCTTTCTTTGATGAACGGCTGTGTTGTATCCAGTGCAGCACACACAGACCTGCACCCTTCGACTCCCTTCTTTTTCAGGGAACATCTCACATGTCTCAGATTCACAGGTCTTCACTCTTACATATTTCATAATCTGGTGTGAACATACAGATTCCATAAAGACCTGGAGATTCTCTTTCAGATAATTGTGATTCCTTTGCAGGATAACACACAGATTTCCTAAAGTCGCCATGGCTGATAAAATATGGCAATTTTCTTTGAGATATGAATGGTTCTTTTGAAGGACGACAGCGTTGTTTGGGAGCTTAGGGCTTTAAAAATATACTGCGATTTTCTTTTTCCACAAGTGGAGCTGATGTTGCTGACACTGTCATGATGTTGCTGACGCTGTCGTGGTTGACTTGAATCATGCACCCGTTCATAGACCATGGTCTGGGCTATAATTCTAGAATGATGCCTAGAATAGCGCTTGTTAATGTGTTGCTTATCAATTTAATAGGGTCAGGTTTAAATCTTCCTCTCCATACAATTCTGACATCATTGAAAATAGGTGAGCTACTGGACCTATGGTGCCACCCTTGAAGATCCGGGGTAGAGTAGGTCTTCAGCAACCCATGCTTGCCGTAAAGGCGACTATGTTTTATGTAAGAAGTTGCTAACGACATCGGTTGGTCAGACTCGCTGACTTGGTTGAAGTATGTCATCGTTACCCAGCAAGTGAAATAAGCTTAGTTAGGTTTGGTTTGTTGTTTTACGCTGCACTCAGCAATATTCCAGCTATATGACGGCGGTATGTAAATAATCAAGTCTGGACCAGACATATCCATTGATTGACATCATGAGCATCGCTCCACGCAATTGGATCTTCACGGGTCTTTTTCTCTCTTAAGATTGATGGAGTAGATCTCCATAGATCCTGGTTTCATCAGTACAACATGTACATGGTGCTTGCAGGTGCCCCTCTTCATTTCTTGGCTACCCTTGAAGATCCAAGAAGAATAGGTCTTCAGCAACCCAAGCTTGTCGTAAAAGGCAACTATGCTTGTCGTATGAGGTGACTAACAAAATCGGGTTGTCAGGCTTGCTGACTTGGTTGATGCATGTCATCGATCCCAATTGCGTGGATTGATGCTCATGATGTCAATCACTGGATTGTCTGGTCCAGACTTGATTATATACAGACCGCCATGGGTGGAATATTGCTTAGTATGGCGTAAAACAACAAACAAACAAACATTTCTCTGCCAAAGATGTAACAGTGGCAACCGGTGTATGGCTTGTGCGTCTATATCGCCAGAAGTCACCACAGAAAGAACATTATCACCAGAATTTAGATGACTCTTCACATCAAGTATCCAATCCATTTTGGCATTCTCTGCTTCCTCTTCCCTCTGTTGAATGTGATCAAGTGTACTTGTAATAGCTGACTTGTCAGGAGAAAACATTGTCCTCGTTGGTACAGCATATTGGTAGAGCATTGACAAGGAACTTGATTTCCACAACAGCAGCCATCTACTACCCACTCAGTGTCCATGTCCAAGAGGAAATCCTGATGAATGTCCAAGATTGCAATATTTCCAGCAAGAAATGAGCTGTAGCAGGTTTCCCAGTATCAGTTGAGGTCACAGCAGTCTTGGCAAATGTTGAACTGCTTATGATTTATGTTCCTCTTTTAAGGTGTGAAATTAACTGACCATGTGTCCTGCTTCTCTTGATTCTTGTTGCTGTGAGTCAGTGAGTATTTTGTCTTCACACAGGACCATGTGTTTCACTTGGGGTAGTTTCTTCTTGGTGGATTTTATTATGCTATCCCCAACAGCTTTCATTACTCATATCCTGTCTTTGATATCCTATTGACTTTGACGCCAGCCGGTTCAACCAAAGAATGACTTACCATTTGGAGTTTATGCACAGGTAGGTCTTTCAAGTCAAATTCCGCAAGGTCATATTTTCGCAGGCTTTCTCCATGATCTCATCTTGTCCACTTGCATTAGCAGTTACATTTATTGAATGCCTTTTTCCATTCCCCTTGATTTTTGCACAGCTGATTTGGAACCATCTGGTTTTACCACTGCTTGGCAAGTGTTCATCTGATGAAAGTCCTTCTGCAATTCCAATCAGTGTCTTGAGTTTTCGCTTTCTCTTGACTTCCTATTCATCTTGCTGTGTAATCTGTGGCCTACAAGACATTTTTTCTTTTGTCAGCGTCACCTTCTTGATCAATTCCTTTGCGTTTTGAGAGGTTTCCAAGTGATGTAGTGAATCAATTGTTTGATCATGAAAGATTTTGTTCTGTTCATGTCTGTCAGTTAGGTATCTTCCCACATCAAATTGCACAAAGCGGAGCAAGAAGCATTGTTTTTCTGTCTATTTTACGCTTGAAATACTCGACGCTCTTCCAGACGCTTTCTGGATGCTCATCAAGTAATCATTTGTAATGAATTTGTCAGAGGTCTGCGCCAAGGTAGATCTTTCTTTGGTGGCTATTTCACACTTCTGATGATCAAGCCCACCTTGCTAAGAATAAGGAGAGTTGTTGGGTATATCTTCTTCAGATCTTGATCTGATATACCCCATGTTCTGCTGTTATCTTCTTCAGGTCTTGATCTGATATACCCCGTGTTCTGCTGTTATCTTCTTCAGGTCTTGATCTGATATACCCCATGTTCTGCTGTTTCTTCTTCAGGTCTTGATCTGATACACCCCATGTTCTGCTGTTATCTTCTTAAAAAATTATTTGGATTGGTATGTGATAAAACAGAACATGGCCTGGTTGGGGTTTTATAGATTATATCAATCTAAAACCGTCCGCTTATAAAAAAAAGAAGTCATTCTGAATTTTTTTCTGAAATTTCTATTTTAACTTTAAGTTAGGCAGATCCATAAACCAAACAAAGTATGGAGCCACACTTATCATAATGAATAGAAAAAATATGCCAAAGGTTTGCTGAATACAATTTTTATTTCAAACATTTGATATTTACTAAACAAACTGAAGCACACTTGGTTAATAATCTTTATTTATGGTGCAAATGTCAGCATGTGCATGTTGCCTATTCCTCTATACTACTCAAAACAAGTTTACCTACAACTAGAAGGCAGTGTGTTGCACTACCAACAAGCCATGACAGATTAGTTTCATGCGTCCAAGATTATTGTACTCATATAGCATGAGGGGCGGTCGGGTAGCCTAGTGGGTAAAGCGTGGTTTACTGTTTATCACTGTGGTTAGCCAAATTGAATATTATGTTGTTGTTTACTGTCCTTTCTTGGCAGAATTATATTTTATATATAGGTAATAAATGCTCCAGTCATAATATGGTTGGGGGCGGTCGGGTAGCCTAGTGGTTAAAGCGATCGCTCGTCACACTGAAGACCCGGGTTCGATTCCCGACATGGGTACAATGTGTGAAGCCCATTTCTGGTGTCCCCTGCCGTGATGTTGCTGGAATATTGCTAAAAGCGGCGTAAACCCAAACTCACTCACTCACTCTTATAGCATGTGCATGCAGGTGTGTGGCTGCTTGTACTGCCGGTTTTATAGCATGGGTTGCTGTAGACCAATTCTATCATGGATCTTCCCCAGTAGCTGGTCCAATGTGGCAGATAACATACACTACTCACAACAAGTCAAGAACACTCACAGTTGGAAGGCTGTGTGTTGCAATACCCACCAGCTATGATATAGTCATATGAAACAAATTAAGTGTTCTCTTACTTCTTTTGAGTAGTATATATGATTCCTCTTTGTTGCTGCAGCTACATATACAGTTGTCTCAATCACAAACAGTCCGACCCTCGTGTTCGGGCAGATGTAGGTTACATATATAGTTGTCTCAATCACAAACATTCCGACCCTCGTGTTCGGGCAGATGTAGGTTACATATACAGTTGTCTCAATCACAAACAGTCCGACCCTCGTGTTCGGGCAGATGTAGGTTACATATACAGTTGTCTCAATCACAAACAGTCCAACCCTCGTGTTCGGGCAGATGTAGGTTACATATACAGTTGTCTCAATCACAAACAGTCCGACCCTCGTGTTCGGGCAGATGTAGGTTACATATACAGTTGTCTCAATCACAAACAGTCCGACCCTCGTGTTCGGGCAGATGTAGGTTACATATACAGTTGTCTCAATCACAAACAGTCCAACCCTCGTGTTCGGGCAGATGTAGGTTACATATACAGTTGTCTCAATCACAAACAGTCCGACCCTCGTGTTCGGGCAGATGTAGGTTACATATACAGTTGTCTCAATCACAAACAGTCCGACCCTCGTGTTCGGGTAGATGTAGGTTACATATACAGTTGTCTCAATCACAAACAGTCCGACCCTCGTGTTCGGGCAGATGTAGGTTACATATACAGTTGTCTCAATTACAAACAGTCCGACCCTCGTTTTCGGGCAGATGTAGGTTACATATACAGTTGTCTCAATCACAAACAGTCCAACCCTCGTGTTCGGGCAGATGTACCGGTAGGTTTGTCTTTCTTTACTGAACTGTCTTCATACAAATTTATTACAAAATCATTAATATGAAGTCTTTGATAGGCATTTAGGAGTTAGAAGAACGTGAACACATGAGACTTTTTATGGAGCAACTTCTTTTATTCTTTGTAAGGACTTTTCATATCTACTTGCTCTTTCATCAGCTGAGTACTAAGAGAGCAAGGAGTTGCTCTGATGCGTGACAAAGAATAAAAGAGGTTTCTATCCATAAAAAGTCCCATGTATTCAACTTACTAGTAAGTTGATGTCGTGAGATCAAGTCAAGCCAGACAGTATTGTTTTGTTTTTTGTCCAGATTGATGGATTTGATGTTGATTTTATTGTATGTATTATCTTACTTTACGAGTGAAATACTTTTTTTGGCTAATGCCGTTTTCAACAATGTCCTTATACCCTGCTACACGGGTGTACATTACAGAAAACATAACATGCCAGCATGACAATTTCAGGCCCCCTAGGGACTCACCATTTGATATTCTGGTGGGGGGCCAGGGAATTTGTCCGGGTGAAAGATAATTTTTCAGCTAATGCTGCAAAACCAAAAAGGTTTTTTGAAATTAAAACTATGAGTTTGAATATATAGTTTTTAGAAAAACACCTTGCAATTATGTAATTATTGTGGTAGACGATTTCTTTTTTATGGTAAGTGTGACACATAATTATTATTTTTAAGAATTTTCTGTGACAATTGATTATTTTTTATAACACCCAGCTCCCTCCCCGAATATCAAATTGGTCCACCCCTTACAGCAAATGGATTAGCATAATGAATATTAACATTGACTTAGATGTACATAATGTTCAGATCACCTGCCAACAAACATTTCACATCTGTCTGTTTTCAAATTGTGTCAAATAATAAACATGTGGTAAGATAAATTAATTTGTTGTCGGCTTGTCACGCGCAGATATTCGTTACATGTAACAAATCATTGGAGATGAGGCTTCTCTGTATTGAAAAAGGGTTTTCTCAGTATTAAATCATGCACTAGCTGATCCAGAGGTGTTCCTGAGGTCGGATAGTGCTGTCCTATTCCTTCAGACGTCAGACCATCCACTCCGATAGCCGGGTAGTGTGCACCTCTCATAAAAAGTCTGGATGTACCTGTGCCAGGATATGCGGTAGCCATGTGGTTAGGGTGTTCACTCACCACAGTGAAAGCCTGGGTTCGTTTCTCAACATGAGTACAATGTCAGAAGCCAATTTACGGTGATACGGCTGGAATGGTGCTGAAACTCACTCATGTACTGATTTGTTGCGGAATTGTATTTAAGCGTTTTTAATTGGTTCACAGGTTCTGATGACCATAAACATATGAAATGGTCTGAAGCATAATTATTTATAAGAATTTTCTGTGGCTTTTTTTTCATAAAAATTAAAAGAACTAAACAAAAAAAATATTCAACTTAAAAACATTTATCTCTGTCATCCAGACAAAGCACAAGAGGTTGAACTGCAATTTCATCTTGAACTGCACCTGATTATATTTTCCTGCCATCAAGATCAGTATTTTTCGAACAAAAAATGTAGAAATTAAGAAAGCCTGTTTCACAGAATTGTTTTGGTCACAGACAAAGTGGCTGACATACAGTTGTTATGTGACATGATGTTATTGATTTTTATGTTGCATTGAGTTGAGGGTCAAGGACAGTTACAGGGAGACCACTCCGGTGTGCAGCATGTCCTTGAGTGATGTATGTGTGTTCTTGCAAAGTGTAAATAAACACATCTACAACCAACACAGTTTTCTTGTTTTCACGTGTGTGTTTTTGTGTGTATATTTTTACAAGCCGCCTTCAAATATATGATGTCAAGTCTCGACCAGATAACCCAGTGTTTGTTGTTTAACACAGCAGTCAGCAATATTCCAGCGATATCGTATCGGCTTGTAAATGATCAAGTCTTGACCAGACAGTCGAGCATTGATCCACGCAATTGGAAATCAACCAAGTCAGCGAGCCTGATCACCCGATCAGTTTTATCGGATTCCCCACATGGGTACAATGTGTGAAGCCCATTTCTGGTGTCCCTTGCCATGATATTGCTGGAATATTGCTAAAAATGGTGTAAAACCATACTCACTCACTCACTCACTCACTCAAATTACCTCAGAGAAACACAGATTTGACCGCAACCTAATGCTTCTGAGGAAACTATTGCCCTGTCTGTTGTCTTGGATCATCCTCGTTATTCAGTGATGTATTGTATCTCAGTGGGCTAGCACAATAAAACCAACACAAGTCCGGACTACTACAGCTAGCCATATACCTGTCAGCCCCTTGTTGAAAGAGTGAGTGAGTATGGTTTTACGCCGCTTTTAGCAATATTCCAGCAATATCACGGTGGGAGACACCAGAAATTGGCTTCACACATTGTACTCATGTCGGGAATTGAACCTGGGTCTTCGGCATGACAAGCAAACGCTTAAACCACTAGGCTACCCGACCACTCAGTCAGTGAAGTGATGTTGAATGAGATGTCACAAAGGTCCTCCATGGAACTATGGAAAGTGAGAGGCAGTGTGAGTTCCCAGTGCCAGTGTGCCACTTACCAGTCGCAGTGATACAGCTTGCATATAAAACAATAAAGAGGTGACTATGCTTGTCGTAAGAGGCGACTATGATTATCGTAAGAGGCGACTATGCTTATCGTAAGAGGCGACTATGCTTATCGTAAGAGGTGACTATGCTTGTCGTAAGAGGCGACTATGCTTATCGTAAGAGGCGACTGTTTGTTGTAAGAGGTGACTATGCTTGTCGTAAGAGGCGACGGCTTGTCCAAAGAGGTGACTATGCTTGTCGTAAGAGGTGACTATGTTTATCGTAAGAGGTGACTATGCTTATCGTAAGAGGAGACTATGCTTGTCGTAAGAGGCGACTATGCTTATCACAAGAGGCGACTATGCTTGTAGTAAGAGGCGACTATGCTTATCGTAAGAGGTGACTATGCTTGTCGTAAGAGGTGACTATGCTTATCGTAAGAGGTGACTATGCTTATAGTAAGAGGTGACTATGCTTGTCGTAAGAGGCGACTATGCTTATCGAAAGAGGTGACTATGCTTGTCGTAAGAGGTGACTATGCTTATCGTGAGAGGTGACTATGCTTATCGTAAGAGGAGACTATGCTTGTCGTAAGAGGCGACTATGCTTATCGTAAGAGGAGACAATGCTTATCGTAAGAGGCGACTGCTTGTCCAAAGAGGTGACTATGCTTGTCGTAAGAGGCGACTGCTTGTCCAAAGAGGTGACTATGCTTGTCGTAAGAGGCGACTGCTTGTCCAAAGAGATGACTATGCTTGTCGTAAGAGGTGACTATGCTTGTCGTAAGAGGTGATTATGCTTATCATAAGAGGCGACTGTTTGTTGTGAGAGGTGACTATGCTTGTCGTAAGAGGCGACTATGCTTATCGCAAGAGGTGACTATGCTTGTCGTAAGAGGCGACTATGCTTGTCCTAAGAGGCGACTATGCTTGTCGTTAGAGGCGACTGACAGGATCATAGTATCATATGGCGTACGCTGCAGCTGTCATCTTGGTCCGAAATGCCTACATGTGAAATTAGGTGAAGTATGTGTAGCTGTAGATAAAGCTCATATACGCGAGTGCGTGCATGTTATGTTTATTGCTGGACAATATTCCAGCAAGATAAAGGCGCCCTGTAAATACTGTAAACAGCTTTATTTCTGCGCTGTTAAAATATTGCGAATACAACACCAAAGACAATACTGCGATGAGATATTTTTGCGAGTTGCGGTGTTGAGATGACCCCTCGATTACCAAACAATAGACAGCTTCTCTCCGAGGCTAGTTAATCTGAGTTGGCCGGAAAGTTGATCGGAAGGAGTGCGACCAAATATCAAATACAATAATTGACTCAACTCAGTGTCATGTCATGTGTGGACAAAATTGCAAAGGACACTGACGCAATCAAGCGAGATTGGAAGAAGGCAGGATTACTGTGACACTGACTGGTCTGTTTACACTGTCATTTGTGATGTATTGTGTGACCATTCTGCATTCATTTGTGTTTTTAACTTATTGAGTAACTTGTGGTTCTGGTTGATGATTTCAACATTTGAGGACGTGTTGCAATGAATAAAGTATGTATGTATTATTTATACTTATTTTTGCGTTTTTAATTTTTGCGATCAAGTCTCGTTCGCTAAACTTGTAATAATAAAACGGTCGCAAAAAATTCCCTGTTTACAGTAATTGAGTCGGGACCAGACAAACTAGCGATTGACTTTTTGAGCTGTCATGGGTACATTGATGTTCTGTTTGTTAGATGTTTAACGCCGTTCGCAGCACTATTGCAGCTATACGACGGCGCCATGCAATTCAGAAATGATACATGCATCAACCAAGTGGCTTCTTACGACAAGCATGGGTTGCAGAAGAGCAATTCTAACCCATTCTTCATGGGTCATACATTTATATTCTGCCCAAGATCCCTATAGGGAAGTCCTGAAAAAAGGCAGGGTCTCCAAAAATAACTCAACAACAGTCTTTATTGTAATAAATGCTTTACTTGTAGGCTGATAAGAGTTCAAAGTCAGAAACAAATTCTCATGATAAAAAATATACAGCTTTGTGGCAGGTTACAAAGTATTGCATGATGGGTTACATGCCAACAGGTCACATGATCAACAATCAGCATCGCGACATCAACAGACTACGTACACTGGGTCCAAGAGCTACAACCAAAACCCAATGACAAGAATACTCGCAAATGTTCAAATTAATTCATTTGATTGCATCTAATAAAATAGAACAATACACCAAAAACATGACAATAGTTGGAGTTGTGAAGGTCAAAATTTAAGAACACGTTCATTGTTTGTGTCGCATGGGGATCACGGCTCAAGGTGAACAGCCTTGCCAGGTCACTGAATTACGACTTCATGTGTTCTAAATACACATTGTGAAAGATTGTGAGTTCATTGCTTTCGGCTGAAAAATAAGACACTTGGTTCGCAGTCAAAACTTTGGGCAAAATGTGAGTAAGCTGAAGTGAATTTGTCCAAATTTTTTTCCTTCCAAAAAGCAGAGTCAGGAAATCAGAATTCTTAATTTACCGTATTTGACATAATAATCGCCCAGGGCACTCTCAAAATTAGAAATGGGGGGCTCTTATTAGAAAATTATTTTGGTGGAAAAAAAGGATAAATTTCGAGGTTTATGCTGACAGCCTGAAATGTTTATATACGACAGATATATTTTCCAGAATTTTATTGCCCATAATTAAGGGTGCATATAACACACCAGTGCGTATTATACGTGAATCAATAAGTCTTGTGTACATTGATCAATCGGAAGGGGTGCTAATTAGGATTGTTCACTAGCCAATATATTAGCAAATATCGCGGTGGGCGCTTATTACGTCGAATACGGTATAGGCATAAAGCAGTATCAGTGTAGGGCCCATGTGCACGAAGAGATTGCAGTGTTAGCCATATGTGGATACAGAGCAGGGGCGGGGGCTTCACCCACCCCCTCCTTTTGAAAACAAAATGTTGTAGGCAGTAAAATTGAATGAGAGGATTTTGATATTTTGGACCCCATTCCCCCCTTTTAAAAATGCTGGATCTGCCCTTGCTCTCATCATGCTGATACGGTATCGTAGATAAACAAAAGTCGTAGGTCGAAGTTGACTTGACACACGGCCCAAGTGCAAGCAGTGTTAGGCAACTATCAATAGACTCCATTTAGGCCTTCAATACCTGGCTCACCTCGTGAACTTTCAACGTTAAGTTTTCTAGATTTATTTTTCTGAATGACTTTTCTTTTCCGACCCTGTACCCTGGTTATCATGACTTGAGAGACTTGCTCTCTAGAACTCCTCCTCTAGAAATTAAAAATATCTACCAAATTGATCATTGTAAATCGTGTTTAAGTACTTCACACAAAAACTAAAATTATTCACCCCTTACCAACCCAAGATACCCCATCAAAATGCCAGAGTCATGTAGTTTAGCACATTTTACATTTTCAATTAGGGGAGACAACTCATGACAGCCAAGCTGGAAGAGATGTGTTGGGGTTGAAGCATTGACTTATCTTACTGAAGACCTGGTGTCCCAACCATGATATTACTGGAATATTGCTCAAAGTGGCACAAACCCTCACTCACTCACTCCCTGAGTGAGTGAGTTGGGTTTAACGCCGCGTTTCACAGTATTACAGATATCTCACGGCGTATCAGCTTAATGTGGGAGGAAAGCCCGAAGTGATGCAGGTCTCAGACGTTTACCACTTCGGTGAAACCCACGAGCATGGGTATGATGCTGACAAACCTAGAAACATAATCGGGGCGAACCCATAATCATAGGTTTCTGGCATGCCCGAGGGACGCAACTCTGCACAGTGAATCACGGCGCCTTAGACGACTGGGCCACCTGTGCCCCCCATACATAAACAGAAGCTGAAACTGTACCTCAAAGTTTTGACCAGCAATCTTTCTGACTGTGATAAATACATTCGCAATAATCTGACAAGACAAACAACATCTTCCTGCTGTAGATAATGAAATCACCGACACCATGCAGAAAATCAAATTCCAAAGGTAAAATATCTGCAAAGACTACTATGCACCGATACAATAATCTGTATGTACAAATCTTAAAAATCTCCAATTGATAACGACTCTTCAAGCACTAAATCATATTCATAACAAGATATATACAAGAGATACACACTGACAAATGGCTGGGACAGTGGAATACACGCATGCATGTGATTGGGGACAAGCTAGATACAACCAAAGGCAAACATTTGCATTCTTACTTTTCCTGAGAGGAAGCAAAAAAGAGACAGTTGAAAACAAAATATTTGTGCAAGCGGAATACTTATATCTGATCAAATATTGAGCACCCAATTCGAACAAATAACAGGTGAACACTTCCCCCTTATCTATCTGATGGAATCAAGATGAGTGAGTGAGTTGGGTTTAACGCCGCTTTTAACAGTATTCCAGTTATATCGCGGCGTGTCAGCTTAATGTGGAAGGAAAGCCCGAAGTGATGCAGGTTTCAGACGTTTTCCACTTCGGTGAAACCCACGAGCACGGGTATGGTGCTGACAAACCTAGAAACACAATTGGGGCGAACCGGGACTCGAACCCCGATCATAGGTTTCTGGCGTGCCCAAGGGACGCAACTCTGCACAGCGAATCACGGCGCTTTAGACGACTGGGCCACCCGTGCCCCCCGAATCAAGATGAAGTCTTCAGAAGCTCTCGACTACATGAAGAGGAAACGTGTTCACATAAACCATCCACCTTTGTTAATACAGGTAAGTTAATACATGCGTAACATTGAATATAGTAGATTAATCCATACTTTCACTCTCGTAACAATGCAACTGCCTTAATTAAAAAATTAAAACCTTGCAGTTTCCTGGACCCACTTGTACAATGCGATCTTATCGCTAAGATGATCGTAACTCCCATACCTTAACACAGGCTTACGATAGTCTTAGCGCTAAGATGATCGTAACTCCCATACCTTAACATAGGCTTATGATAGTCTTAGCGCTAAGATGATCGTAACGCCCATACTTTAACATAGGCTTATGATAGTCTTAGTGCTTAGATGATCGTAACTCCCATACTTTAACATAGGCTTACAATAGTCTTAGCGCTAAGATGATCGTAACTCCCATACCTTAACATAGGCTTATGATAGTCTTAGTGCTTAGATGATCGTAACTCCCATACCTTAACATAGGCTTACGATAGTCTTAGTGCTTAGATGATCGCAACTTCCATACCTTAACATAGGCTTATGATAGTCTTAGTGCTTAGATGATCGTAACTCCCATACCTTAACATAGGCTTACGATAGTCTTAGTGCTTAGATGATCGCAACTTCCATACCTTAACATAGACTTACGATAGTCTTAGCGTTAAGATCACTTCGTGCAAGTGGGTCCTGGAAAGAATCTACAGCCCTCCCTGCCAGATGCAATAACTTATCATATTCTTTCCTCGATTGATAAATCATTTCACTCGTATGAATAAACCATCAAGTGATATTTCCTCAGGGAGAAATCATTAATCCAATTAGCTGTTCTTTGTGTGATATATAATACAATCATTTCCTTGAGTATTCTATCAAACAATCCTTGTCTTGCTTCACAAAGTATAACACTATGAGAGATATACATGACTTATTTGCGTCAATACTATTACTGTTAATGTCTGTGATATATTGAACTTTTGTTCTAAAGGCTGAAGTATCAAAAAAATATTTTCCCAAAATTAATATTTAACTTTGTAGGGTAATAAATTAAACACTTTTTTTTCAAACTGACATATTAATAATTTAACTTCAACTGCTGATATGCCAATGATTATCAAAATTATTTTCCTTGAGAACAACAAAATAAAACTTATTTTCCTTGAGAGCTACAAAATCAGATATTTTCCCCGAGAGTTACAAAATAAATCAGTTATTTTCCTTGAGAGCTACAAAATCAAACACATTTTCCCAGAGAGAGACAAACCTACCAGTTATCCTTGAGAGAAATGACACAGGTTTGTGACAGCGAAATATGCATAGGAATTCTCCATCATAGGGAAAATATATATATATAAATAATCAAATAAATTTACACAGATTATAAAAATAGCTATACACATTGATTACAATATGGTACAACTATTACAAGAATCTTGCTTGACAAAGCAATAAAACAAATTCATATACAATACAATTTTGGCAGTGAAATAAAAACAAAATAATTGGAAGCATAAAATCCTATAATACAATAAAGCAGAAATACTTCCGTGTATGATATAAACCATAATAAAACCAAGCAAAGTCATCGTGTATTATGGCTAGTTCAGGGTGGGAAGCATGATGGATGTATAACAGTAGCTTTTCTTCAGAATATATCAGTGAATTAAACATAAGTCCAACAAGGTTGTATTGTCTTTTTTGATATGGTACTCAATCAGTATATAGTGTCATACAATATGTATACAATGTGTGATACAATCTGTATACACAACATGGTATACAATCTGAATACAGTGTCATACAATATGTATACAATGTGTCATACAATATGTATACAGTGTCATACAATATGTATACAGTGTCATACAATATGTATACAATGTGTCATACAATCTGTATACAGTGTCATACAATATGTATACAATGTCATACAATCTGTATACAGTGTCATACAATATGTATACAATGTGTCATACAATCTGTATACACAACATGGTATAAAATCTGTATACAGTGTAAATGTAAACTAAACCCTTAGAGATGCGAGTGTTTTAAGTCCACTGTAAACTCTTCCATGGAATTCTCCAGGTTGATTATATAAGATGTCTGAATTCCTAATAATGAAAATTGTTCCCACATATGAAATTAAACCCTTTCCATTAATTCTAATTCATTACCAGTAAATCCAAAAGGTGTAGACCCATGAAGATCCAGGGTAGAATAGGTCTTCAGAAACCCAAGCTTGCCGTAAAAGGCGACTATGCTTGTCGTATGAGGTGACTAACAAGATCGGGTGGTCAGGCTCACTGACTTGGTTGATGCATGTCATCGTATCCCAATTGCGTGGATCGATGCTCATGATGTCGATCACTGGATTGTCTGGTCCAGACTCAATTATTTACAGACCGCCGTCATATGGCTGGAATATTGCTGAGTGTGGCGTTCAACAACAAACAAACAAAAACAAGCTGTAAGTGTCGATTGTCGTAAGTCTGTGCTAAAGTATGGGAGTTACCATCATCTTAGCGCTAAGATCGCTTTGTAGAATGGGGCACAAGTCCTGGTCCACAAAGTGATCTTGGCGCCACGATTGTCGTAAGTCTGTGTTAAAGCATGGGAGTTACCATCATCTTAGCGCTAAGATCGCTTTGTAGAATTGGTCACAGCTCCTGGTCCACAAAGCGATCTTATTAACGATGATCTCAGCGTAAGACGCTTTGTGGAATAGCCCCAGAGTCAAACTATTTCTTCCTTTGCAAGCTTTGATGCTAAGACCACTGTAAGTATGCTAGTTAGGATAGTCGTAGTTAGGATAGTCGTAGGATTATGTGGGTCATGATTTGTGGGTCATAAAATCGCTAAAAGCTAAGGTCCCCAGTCTGTACTTAATAACCAAACTGAGGTCCTTTGCACAGAGCACACCAGAGCAGGATTTTCCTGACACAATTCCCAACCTGACAGTTTGTTTAAATCACTGACTGAAGAAAAGCTATATACAGCTGTGTGTATTCGAGGTGCGTGACTGATTACACAATCCTGCATTACACGCAAACTTTAGTTGCCAAATAAGATGAGTTGCGTGAGTATTGACTCCTCGTGGAGAGAGTAGCAGTTGAAGATCAATGACAATTATCTTCCTTCTCAGTCTGGACTGTTCTTATTTCTTGTGACAAAAGAATCAGGGATATCTAATACATATTTCATACGTTTGTTTTTCGTAAGGTCAATATTTCATCCAGGAACAAGATACGCGCCTCAGTGAATTTGTCTCCGACAAGACAACATCAAATTCGTCTTTTAACTGTATAAAGGACCTGCAGAAACTACCAACTACTGAATTTTAGCTCAAATCCAGTTTTATTAGGATATAAATAGCCCTTCCATTTCTTCCCTTCCATGAAATCATACTTCATATTGTCACAAGCAGTATTATATTAAAAAACACAGCATAAAGAATCTAAGAACAAAAAAAGCAAACATTGTCGCATCTTTCAGCAATGAAAAATACGTATAACATGTAACAGTTATTGTAGCGTAGGTCAAGGTCAAGGTCACCTACACACTCAGGTCAAGGTCACTGACACCTCAGGGTCAGGGTCATTCATACCCATGGGGTTAATTGGTGCATATGTACAGGAGATACTCCGTATCCATACAAACAGGATTATGTCATTTAAAAATATCTGATATAGAGATTAATAATAGGCATAATATCACACTACAATCAAATATGCAACAAGAACAAACATCGACATGTTGGGAAGCAAAGTCTTGGACAATATACAAACCTAACTTTTAACAATAACTGCAGTTTGAGAAACCAGCATGAAAAACTGTACAAGATCTGTTGGACATCCGACACCTGTCCATCCTTGTTGAAAAGTACTCTTTGATTTTTAAGATCTGAACTCTAAAAAACACAAATTGACAAAATAAAAGTCATTCACAGTAGGTATAATACTATTTGATTGCCTTGGTTTTTAATATCCAATCAATTGCACTCGTTGCAATAATGCTATCAGTGATGTACAGGAAAACTCTACAAATTCAAAAAATTATTTTAGTTATTTCATAAATTGGGAATTTTTAGAATTATTAATGACATTTTCTGCAGACTTGCGGCTGAATATTGGCCTCAAAGCAGGATCGGATGAATCCCTGTGTGAGGTACATAGAATTGCATGTCATTATACATCACATTGAATACATGTACTTTGTAGGAAATAGCTAATGATCCTTATCAAAAAATTGAGTAGCATAGTTACAGTATCAGCAACCACGTTCTCACCAACATATGCAGTAATGGTGTATTTTCAAATTTAACTCCACAGAAGTAGCATTAATATATGAACACAAAAATATGTAATTATCTTAATTCATGATTATATGTCATTATTGATGATTATGAATTCATAACATAAAGATTTGTCAAAGGAATATATATTCAAAAGCATTATATACAAATGATCTAGTATAACAAGGAGTCTCTAGACTAGCAACAATACAATCAGTCATATCTGATATATTTGGAATATGCTGATATTTTCATCCAATATATCATACATCTTGCAATTTCATGACTATTTCAGCTGTTTTCTCATGAAACAATACATGATAAAAACAACCAAATTTTCACAATCTCATTAAAATCAGTCCTCAGTTATCGCTACCGCAAAACAAAGATCTGAGGACATCCCATTAGGGGTCACGTCAGAACGACCTTTCATCTGACCAATCAGAGCATTGCTTACCAGATTGTGAAAGTGACAGTCGGAATGTGATGTCTAATCATGCAACATCAAAAACTTTAACTCCGAACAATATTACGGGTTTAACGACTGAATCCATACAATCTAGACCATCTTTTAGCCATCCCAGAATGTTCTTTTGTTCAGGTTTCAAATTTGTAATCGACAATTTGTCAAAATATGTTTCGAAGCATAGTCGCCAATATTAGTGCCGTAAAACACGAGAAAGCTGCCTTCTGATTGGTCATTCCATTGGTCGTTCAAAGTTCGGCAAGGTCGGTTTTGAAGTGACCCATAATGGGGTGTCCTCAGATCTTTGTTTAGCGGTAGCAAGAACTCAGATCTGATTTTAATGAGATCAAAGTTTTCAGGAAACTTTTTCAGGTTCTCACTGCATAGTTGATTCTTCACATCGAACAAGACATGGGTCTTTGAAGTCAAGGACTTCATGTCATTTATAGCCTAGGAGATATCACTGCAATGAAATTACATCACAATGCTTTGCAGACCATTGCGATGTCATCGGTTACCATGACGTCACCATCAATAACATCAGTCATCTCTCTGCTCTAAAGTTTTTTCCACTTAAGACACCACTTTGACCGTTTACAAATTGGAAAGATGGAAGAATGATTTTGGACACCTCTGTGTCCCCAAGTTCTGAACCTTTATCAACTCATGTTGATATACCGTAAATCTTGAAATTAATGGGTCTCCAAATTAACACGACTGCTGTCCCCTAGCCAAAAATGCGACTCAAAATGAACGCGGCTCCCCCACCCCATCCCCAGTGGAATGATACACATCCTTACCTTAATCCAACCTTACCTTAATCCAACCTTACCTTAATCCAACCTTACCTTAATCCAACAGTGAGTAAAGCACTTCCATAAAACCAATAAACGGTGTTTTCCTAAAAACAACACAGTTTATATGTTTATTTTGTTGACTGGCATAGAGAAAGTTCAAAGCAATAAAATAATTGAACCCAAAACAGTTCACTGATGACTCACTGGCTGCCTACTGTGTAATTCCTATTCTATAAATGACATTGCTATGTACTTGTTACAACTGCTGCTCAATACACCGTATCCAACGTGTGCTGGGAGGCCGTCTTATTGTTGATAGTCATTTTGGAGACATGAGTGAGTGAGTGAGTCAGGTTTTACGCCACTTCTAGAAATATTCCAGCAGTATCACGGCGGGGGACACCAGAAATGGGCTTCACACATTGTACCCACGTCGGGAATCGAACCCGGGTCTTCAGCGTGACGAGCTAACGCTTTAACCACTAGGCTACCTGACCGGCCCTTTTGGAGGCATGAATGCGAGTTCATTTATGTGAACAAAGACCACTCACATTTCTTTTCATTAAATTCTTGTTCGCATTAATTTCAAGATTTACGTTTTTTTATGTCAAAAGACATTGGTGTCAAACTCTACATAACCCTGGTGGTGCTGGAGATATGGGGGTATTACGGTATCACAGTGAATAGTGGTAGTAGTTTTTCACAATAACTTCTTTGATGGGCATTTAGAAGTTGGAGTACTAAGTAAGGATAAGAATTTATGGATGAACAACTTCTTTATTACAATAAAGAGCGACGTTTCGGTGTAGGCTCTAACACCGTTATCAAGCAAGACGTTTCGGTGTAGGTTCTAACACCGTTATCAAGCAAGACGTTTCAGTGTAGGTTCTAACACCGTTATCAAGCAAGTCACGTTTCGGTGTAGGTTCTAACACCGTTATCAAGCAAGACGTTTCGGCGTAGGTTCTAACACCGTTATCAAGCAAGACGTTTCAGTGTAGGTTCTAACACCGTTATCAAGCAAGACGTTTCGGTGTAGCTTCTAACACCGTTATCAAGCAAGACGTTTCGGTGTAGGTTCTAACACCGTTATCAAGCAAGACGTTTCGGTGTAGGTTCTAACACCGTTAGAACCTACACTGAAACGTCGCTTTAAATTGTAATAAAGAAGTTGTTCATCCATAAATTCTTATCCTTACTTTGTCACAATAGCTAATAAATGTGGATGTCAGACTGGTGCCTGGCTCACTGTCCATCATATAGAGTGCTTGAACTATCAACCACCAGTTCGTCAGGTACACCCACGATGCTCCAACAGAACTGTGCTGAATATTGCAATTTCGGATATTTGTAATCCATCAATGAACAAAAAAGGAGAATGCTCGCCAAATATTTTCAAAAACCGTAGTCACCATATAAGGCTCCAACAAGCACCCCTCTAATGAACTTCTAGTCCAATTTGTGAGAATAGTCTTTGTAAGCGCCCCCTAATTAGACTGAACTTTGTCTGACAGTCCATATGTTTATAGTACAAATTTCTTACAGAATACAGCATTCGAGAAGGGGAAAATAATGGCCTCGTAACTATTATCAATTACCGTCGTTTCCTCGACGTTTGAAGGTAGTTTGTTCACTACCGCTTGATCAATGACAACAAATTTGCTGTGTATGATTCTACCAAGCACCCCCTCCATCAACTTTCCGGGCACCAGAGCATTTATTATGGTGACTACGGCATACAAAATTAACAAATTTGACAGTTATCACGGACATTTAACAAAGTCTGATTTGAACCCTATTTTTTCCCACAACCGCTTCATTACATGAAACTGCAGTCACACTGCTCCCATTCATATACTCTCACTCTCCAGGCCAAAGCTCATTCATTGTGTTTCTTCATGACGACCATGTCAGTTAGATACGCTAATCTACAGAATAGGACATTTACAAAATTTCCATGAATATTTATCATTTTAACTGAATTTTTTCATAACCATGACAGGAGACAACCGAGAAAGGGTGGGTGAAGGTCAAACTAGAGGTCACAAGGTCACAAGGTCATGGCGGAGTTTCTACAAATAATAGGAGACAAATTCAGCAACAGCCTTGCCACGACCACCAACCCCGTCCCTAGAAATTGCTACATTTCCATAGTAACACAAACAATAATACAAGTATTTTATGATACCCACAGACAAGATTGAGATTCAATAGTCATATATATATGGAAATCCTATTCAGTCAGCTGTGGAGGAGAAAAGATAAAGAGCGAGTCTGCATACACTGTTGGAGACATCGAGCCAGGAGAGGGCCTATCGTCACTTCGTCACCTAATGTTAACAAGGTCACCTTTCTGAATACTGCATGACAAAATAAAATGATAAAACATGAGAAAGAAATCTCCATAATGACTAAGACACGGAACATGTCATATTCGAATTGTGGGTGCTTATTGGTATATGGTAATTTCTTTACCATATTTGACGTATTAAGTGCCCTGGTCCAGTGAGCGCCCCCCACCAGCATGACCAATCTGCAAGTAATCGTCACTTATACCGTCTACTTATAGAATTGTTTTTAAAAAACAGTAATGTAACAAAAAGGTTTGGGGGGATATTTTTATGAGAATGTGTGCCTAGTCTTCACTACAAAACAAATCCTCCAAAACAATCATGATCCGTAACTTGTCTTTTCAGTATATAACAGCCTCAAAAGAGTCTTAGTTTCATCAATGTTCGAGGAAGCTTTGTTCAAACTAATTTAATTCATTACCGTATTTGACGTAATAAGCGCCCAGGGCGCTCTCAAAATTAGAAATAGGGGGCTCTTATTAGAATATTATGTTGCTGAAAAAAACAGAGTTGAAACATAAATTTCATGGTTTATAGTGACAGCCTGAAATGTTTATGCATGGCAGATATATTTTTCCAGAATTTTGCCCATTATTAAGGGTGCATATAACACACGAGTGCGTTTTATACGCGAATAAATAAGTCTTGTGTACATTGATCAATCGGAAGGGGTGCTAATAGGGATTGTTCACGTGCCAATCTATTAGCAAATATTAGCAAAATTATTAGAAAGGGGCGCTTTTTACGTCGAATACGGTAATTGTTTTAGTTCGTATTGTCATTTGTCAATATTCTGAGTACCAGTACCAAGGCCACTTATTACAGCGAATACGGTATATTAAGACTACATCTAAAAAGCTGACCCGGATATACAAAGAAGTAATTGTTGGATAAAAAATTAAAAGTGTCCGAAGTTAACCTTTCTGTCTTAAAACACTTTATGGTTGGTTGCTTCTAAAAATTTAAATATAAATTTGTATTTGACAAGCGCCATAAAAGCATTATAAAAGTGGGTTTATCTTCAAAGGACTTAAATGGTAACAACTCGTGCCCTATATTACTGAAACACCAATGGTGTCAATGTGCAATACCTATCACACAGGGGAGACAACTCATAAGGCTACACCATTTGCCCACAGCACAAGGCAACAAGTCATCAGTTTAAACTGGTTTTATCACAATTGCCTTTTACGATTAACTTCCAATATATCATCAATATTTTCTCATTTCAACAAATATGTAAAGTTCAACAATGGTGACAAACCCCCTAAAACAATGGACAAATAACTGATATTTGCATATTTTGCAGACATAAACATAAAGAAACATTGACACATGCGCCAACCACAGAAATATTTTTACAAATTGTTATTACTGTTACAAAAACATGTCAGTTTGAAATCGGCTACTTTGAGGCCTGACCAAATTGTTTTTTTGTTTGACAAGTTATTTTGGTCAATATGCCAAGAGCTGATAAAAGGTGAATTTCCTAAAAAAACATCTTGAAAAAATGATCAGCATTTATCAGTTTGAAATGCAAACCAAGGATATTGAATATATACATATGTTCCTCGATCAAAGACAGCAATCTGGAAATGATTCTAAGGATGAAATACAATACATGCTACAGGTGTCTCCAAATATAAGACTGACATATACTCGAGTCAAATAACACTAAATGCAGGAACTTCTTTTAGTCAACCCCAATGAAACTGAAGTTTTCTGGATAAGTTCATGAAAATCAGATAAGAAAATACATAATTAATGAATTACCGTATTCGACATAATAAGCGCCCAGGGCGCTCTCAAAATTAGAAATAGGGGGGCTCTCATTAGAATATTATTTTGAGTTGAAAGATCGTAAATTTCGTGGTTTATGCTGACAGCCTGAAATGTTTATATACAACCGATATATTTTTCCAGGATTTAATTGCCCATAACTAAGGGTGCATATAACATACGAGTGCGTATTATACACAAATAAATAAGACTTGTGTACGTAAACCAGTTGGAAGGGGTGCTAATTGAGATTGCCGTGGGCGCTTATTAGAGCAGGGTGCTTATTACGTCGAATACGGTAATGAATGTTTTTTATGTTTCTTGTCAAATAACATGTACATCTCATCTTGAGAAGGGAGTTAACTCAAAGTACAAGTCCAGTTTCCACTCTTGCCATACAAGGCTGGAATTATGGAGTCCTATTTTGGCTAGACTAACGAGTCGATGCACAGTCCAATCAAAATCGTGTAACGAAATCAACATCTGGTTTGTAAAGAATATGGCAACTGCCGTGCAGTCGATTGCATGGATTTGCAAAACATGTACCGTCAACTGGGTGTCAACAGATATTTTCCAAATCTTTTCGTGTTTTATCAACTTGCCCAAGTGATTTCATTCACTTAGCGAGGTAAGATCAATTTTATTACAAAATAGATCATGATTATATTTGAGATCGTCTTGATTGGGCGCCGCCAAGTGATATGATAGGTGGAATCTGATTCGTCCATAGAAGGGATAGAACTCTTAATAGCCACTGGTGATGCTATGACCGAGCCATGAAATTCCAGCTCAGTTCCAAAAGGGCGGAAACTTTTTCTAGTCACGGGACATGCAGAGCTTACGTTTTCACTGAAACATCAACTTTTGAGGCCACTTGATGAGATAAACATGCTATATGACGAGAAACAATAAATACTCTCTGTTTATTTCCTTACTGCTGCAAAGTGTAACATTGTAGAAGTCTTGTTTATCCATTAAGCCAGAAACCATTGGTCTGCCTCGGGCATGAATGAGTCTAACGTCACAAGATAAAACAAGTGCCACATGGCAGAAGTCCCACAGGGTCATTTACAATTAACATCCGTATCATTGACAAAAAAATAGTATTAATAATACACTTCATTTCGACTAATTATCAAATTCTGTTTTCTAAAATTTTAAGGTGCTCCACCAGGTAGTTAAAAAGATCGCTAATAACTGTAACCTTGTGAAGTCTATTTTTTCTACCAATGAAACATTCAATTAAATAATAATTTCAAATAAATAAACCAAACATTCTACATTGGAATCATGGTATTTCCAATTAAAGATCAGAAGCTGATGCAAATGTGCGTCTGCAAGTTGGTTGTGGTGATAGAAGCAGAGGTGAACTGCTACAGACGGAAATATGTGCAGCACCCTTAGAAAATCCTCGTGAGACCTACACAATGGCTCACTTGAAATGCAACATTATGTGGCTCCGAATATCATTAGAGCAAGGCGACAATACACAAGTGTCTAAAATCTGCGGATGACTGCAAATGCACAAAATAGGGCTAAACAAAATAAAAGTCTTGGTTCTCAGGCACCGCCCGCTTCATCATAAAGTCTGCTGCACATTTTGTTTTTTATTTCCAATTAAAAAAAATTAATATTTAATGCAATCCAATACAGCACGCAGTTACTTCCCTTTAAATGTGCACTGCTTTTCTGTGCATCTCGTGTTATGGTCATGGCGGGAATATGAGTTCGTATTCTTGTCACGCTTTCCCTGGTTGAGGGTACACAACTGTTTACTTGGTTACATATTAGTTTGAACAAGCTAAAAAAAATACCACCACCAGCCCACACTATATTTCCAAGAGTCATTGCCTGAGAACCAATTCTTTTATTTTTTTAATCCTCGACAAAATCTAAAATGAATTATGATGATCAGCTTTTAAGAATGTACCACACCGACGGACGGAGATCCGGCGGCAAGAGGCGACTGTGCGATACTGCTAGTGGGGCTGTCGTCTGCTCTCTCGGTCAGGACTTCTAAATTGACGCCTTGGGTAACAGCAGATGTCGACAAGGTCACAAGGTCATCTGTAGAGGGTGCGGGCGCAGACGAGAACGTAACAATGTTGACGGAAGATGTGGGAGTCGAGAAGGATTCAGAACTGATAATATCCGATTCTTGTGGCAGAGCAGCCTGTCTGTTTGAATGAACAGTCGAGACCAGAGTTGTTGTACTACTAGGCAATGGCTTATTGACATGAGTGGAACCCTCACAGCCAGACCCCGAAGTCAGGGTCTCGTTTGACGTCCCACTATCAGTGCATTCCTGGTCTTCCTGAGATTGAATTTCTATCGCATTTGAATCCAGCACTTTGTCTGGACGTATGGACTCGGATAGAGAGACATCGCTCTCTGAATCTTGAAAATTTCCCTCCATAACCTGCGTAATAACCGAATCACCGAGATTTTCCTTTGCTACAGATTCTGATTGCATTAGCTTACTACTAATATTGCTTTGAATGGCACACGTATCACCGGGTTGTGACTTCATCGTTGCTGATGCTGTCGACTGAACACAGCCATCCTTGCTTCGAACACCGGGAACAATTTCAGAAGTCCGAAAATCCAAAACATCGGATTCAGTCATACTGATATTTGCATTCCTGTCGCACCCTTTTCCGGGGCTGTGTCTCGAGGTATCTGATTGGTCAGATTCAGCTGGGTGAGCACAAGAGCTACCTGCTGACTGGCTAGTTTCACAACCACTGGCATCTTTCTTGACTTCCTCATCTGTCGCTTCTTTCTTCATGTCAGGCTCCGAACCTGGATCTGATTGGTCAGTTGAGTCATGTGACACATGACCTTCTTCCTGAGATCTGTCATCCCTGTCCATTGATTGGCTGCTAGAAACCACTGACCTTTGACCTTCCTCATCTTTAAAAGATGTAATTTCTTTTGTGACATCTTCACCAGCAGGTTGATTTAGGTCTGAAACAAAATAATGTTCCGATGTATTCAACAGCCACAGTTAGGGTATGTCAGAACAAGAGGTAACAGGACAGGGTAACAACAAGTACCATCTTTTAATGTCTTTTGATATGACGCAGTCGGGGATCGAACCCCGGACCTTCCGCTCTCCGGGCGGATGCTCTACCACTAGACCACAGAGGCGCTCTCAGGGGACGCTCTTCCACTAGACCACAGAGGCGCTCTCCGGGGACGCTCTACCACTAGACCACGGAGGCGGTCTCCGGGCGGACACTTTACCACTAGACCACGGTCTCCAGGCGGACGCTCTACCACTAGACCATGGAGGTGGTCTCCGGGCGGACGCTCTACCACTAGACCATGGACGTGGTCTCCGGGCGGACACTCTACCACTAGACCACGGAGGCGGTCTCCTAGAGGACACTCTACAACTAGACCACGGTCTCCGGGCGGACGCTCTACCACTAGACCATGGGGGCGATCTCCAGGAGGACACTCTACAACTAGACCACGCTCTCCGGGCGGACGCTCTACCACTAGACCATGGAGGGGGTCTCAGTATGGACGCTCTACCACTAGACCACGGCGGCAGTCTCCGGGCGGACACTCTACCACTAGACCACGGTGGCGGTCTCCGGGTGGACACTCTACCACTAGACCATGGAGGCGGTCTCAGTACGGACGCTCTACCACTAGACCACGGCGGCGGTCTCCGGGCGGACACACTACCACTAGACCACGGTGGCGGTCTCCGAGGGGACACTCTACCACCAGATCACAGCGGCGGTCTCCGGGCGGACACACTACCACTAGACCACGGTGGCGGTCTCCGAGGGGACACTCTACCACCAGATCACAGCGGCGGTCTCCGGGCGGACACTCTACCACTAGACCACGGCGCCGTCTCCGGGCAGACACTTTACCACTAGACCACGGTCTCCGCGCGGACGCTCTACCACTAGACCACGGTCTCCGGGCGGACGCTCTACAACTAGACCACGGAGGCGGTCTCCAAGCGGACACTCTACCACTAGACCATGGAGGCGGTCTCAGTACGGACGCTCTACCACTAGACCACGGCGGCGGTCTCCGGGCGGACGCTCTACCACTAGACCACAGCGGCGGTCTCCGGGCGGACGCTCTACCACTAGACCACGGCGGCGGTCTCTGGGCGGACACTCTACCACTAGACCACGGTGGCGGTCTCTGGGCGGACACTCTACCACTAGACCACGGAGGCGGTCTCCGGCAGACGCTCTACCACTAGACCACGGAGGCGGTCCACCATAAATGAAATGCTTAACTGTAAATTCAAGAGTTTTATCTAATTTACTATTTAGCCATTTGCTAACTTGCTCCCATAATTTCTGTACAGCAATGCAATCTATAAATAAATGACCAAATGTTTTAGTAACTTGACCATAAAAGGTACAATTATTATCATCAGTTACCTAAATTTTTTGCTAAAAATGAATTAGTTGTTAAGGAGCTTACATAAAAGGAATAATAGTTTTCTTTATGTTTTTTTCAAAGTCGAAGTCTGGAGGTAAAGACAAGTAATCGCTCCAGAATTCACGGGTATTCTTAGGTTCTTCTATAACATTTTCCAAGGCTCGCTAAATACAATGCTTATTCCTAATGCAGGATATTTACCATCCCCAAACACACTCTACATATAAGATACTCACCTGTATCTCCTTTGTCTTCGCTATTTGCGCTGGCAGGAAGTAGATGGTTGATGGAGTGTTTTCTTGCCTTCCTCTTCCGACTGCCGCTCACGGGGGCGGCCTGAACGGGCACCTGCTGCATCTTCAGGTGGGGAGGGAGGGTCAGCGTCGTGACATCACTTACTGCTGCAGCACAAACAGATCATCACTGGTCAACATCCTCATCTCAACACTCACAGTCGTCTCATTGTAGAGAGGGGTGAATATGTTGCCATATAATGGCTGGTGTTATCGAGGCGATAAACTGATGTGATAAACTTGGTATCACGATCCGATAAATATGCAAATGAACTTTTAATGTTCATATATGGATTCAATGTCTTGTTGCTCAATAAGCAGTTTACTAACATTTCCGGAAATAATAACCTCAAATACCGTATTTGACGTAATAAGCACCCCGCTCTAATAAGCGCCCACGGCGATATTTGCTCATATATTGGCTAGTGAACAATCCCAATCAGCAACCCTTCCGATTGATCAATGTACACAACACTTATTTATTCGTGTATACATGGTATAATTCACACTCGTGTGTTATATCACCCTTAGTTATGGGCAATTAATATCTCGAAAAATATATCTGTCGTATGTAAACATTTCAGGCTGTTAGCATAAACCACGAAATTTACGATCTTTCAACTCAAAATATTATTCTAGTAAGCGCCCCCTATTTCTAATTTTGAGAGTGTCCTCGGCGCTTATTACGTTGAATACTGTTATATATATATATGTGTTATGGTTATGAGACTTAATTTGGTCATTTATTGTGTCCACATCTTCCTGTTGCCATAGTTACCTGTGGTAGGGGAGGACACGATGGTGGTCTTCTTGGTGGAGCCCTCGCTGTGGTGCCGTATCTTGGTGGGGGTGTTTTTCTGACGATTGCCGCGTGACACAGGGTCAAGGCTACAGGCTGGCAAGGTCGCTATCTGAGCTTCAAGGTCAAAATCCCTGAGAGGAAAATACAGAAGTGATGCATGATGCAAAGAAACAGACGTAATACTCAAACATTAACCACAAACCTAAGTGTGCATCTCGCAGGTTTCTAGTGCAGCATTCGAAATTCACGCTAGTCCGATAGCTCGAGACTACAAAATTGTGCTGAGGACAAGGAAAAATCATATATTTGACTAGTAGCATATGAGTGCCATAATTGTCAATGCTTCAAGTTTTGCTATAAATTGGAACTGAATAAAACTGTAAATATATTCCAGCTATATGACGGCAGTCTGTAAATAATCGAGTCTGGACCAGACAATCCAGTGATTGCCATCATGAGCATCTATCCACGCAATTGGGATACGATGACATGCATCAACCAAGTCAGCGTGCCTGACCACTCGATCCTGTTAGTTGACTCTAACGACAAGAATGGGTTGCCGAAGACCTATTCTAAATCGGACCTTCACAGGTCTTGTGTACTGTTAGCCTCCAGACTTACTGATTTGCATGTCATTCTTCAAAAAGTTACCCCTTAAGTCCCAGTCTCTCTCTATCCCCCTGCTCCGACACGCACCTGGATGGGCTACATGACGTCAATATGTTACAACACAGGAACTATATCATTAAGTGAAATGTTCTTAACAAAAAAACAATTAAATACAGCATCAGTCAAGTGCCTAGTCCATGCATTTGTAACATCAAGACTTGACAATTGTAATAGTCTTCTGTATGGTATCCAGCAGCAGCATCTGGATAGACAACAGCGTGTGCAAAACACTGCTGTCAGACTCATCACACGGAAGTCAATGCGTGAACACATTACACCCGTCCTGAAAGAGCTGCACTGGCTACCTGTGAGACTCAGGATCATGTTCAAGCTGATCATGTTTGTCTACAAATCGATCCATGGGCTATCCCCAGTATACCTCCAGGAACTCACTGCCCTTTACCAACCTGGCCGAACACTGAGATCTGCAAACAAACTACAGCTTGCTGTTCCACCAACCAGCAGAACAACATATGGCGACAGAACCTTCCGAAAAGCAGGTGCAACTCTATGGAATGCACTGCCCATTGATGTCAGGGGATCTGGAGATGTCAACACCTTTAGATCAAAACTCAAGACCATCCTCTTCAAAAGAGCATACGACTGAGCGCTCTTGAGCAGGCAGTATGTCTGGATAAGTAGCGCTATATAAATGCGTAATTTGATTTAATTAATTTAAAATGACTCCAAACAAGTTCCACACATTGCTTCTATGATAGGAAAGAGTGATTGAGTTTGCACAATGATTATATTGACTTCTGTATTATCCAGCCTTATGTCACTATTGAATACAAAATAGTGGCCGGTTTTCACAGGTGATGCAGACAAGTGTCGTGTCTACAAAACCTGTGACGTTTTGACAATTCCCCGCAACACACACTGCACGAATGTATGTAAACTTCAAATGTTATTTTCTATCTCTGACACAGCATCAACGTACCCAGTCTTGTATTTCTTTTCCTCAAGGTTGGCGTCAGAGTCGGAGCTGCATCGTTTGGTGGTTGGTCTCCGGACCTCCTGAACCTCGTCCTCGAGCGGGAAGTCATCATACATCCACAGTCTGTATACAGAGTACCATCGTTATACATACATCCACAGTCTGTATACAGAGTACCATCGTTATACATACAGCCACAGTCTGTATACAGAGTACCATCGTCATACATACATCCACAGTCTGTATTCAGAGTACCATCGTTATACATACAGCCACAGTCTGTATACAGAGTACCATCGTCATACATACAGCCACAGTCTGTATACAGAGTACCACCGTTATACATACATCCACAGTCTGTATACAGAGTACCATCGTTATACATACAGCCACAGTCTGTATACAGAGTACCATCGTCATACATACAGCCACAGTCTGTATACAGAGTACCATCGTTATACATACATCCAGTCTGTATACAGAGTACCATCGTCATACATACATCCATAGTCTGTATACAGAGTACCATCGTTATACTTACATCCACAGTCTGTATACAGAGTACCATCGTTATACATACAGCCACAGTCTGTATACAGAGTACCATCGTCATACATACAGCCACAGTCTGTATACAGAGTACCATCGTCATACATACAGCCACAGTCTGTATACAGAGTACCATCGTTATACATACAGCCACAGTCTGTATACAGAGTACCATCGTCATACATACATCCACAGTCTGTATACAGAGTACCATCGTTATACTTACATCCACAGTCTGTATACAGAGTACCATCGTTATACATACAGCCACAGTCTGTATACAGAGTACCATCGTTATACTTACATCCACAGTCTGTATACAGAGTACCATCGTTATACATACAGCCACAGTCTGTATACAGAGTACCATCGTTATACATACAGCCACAGTCTGTATACAGAGTACCATCGTCATACATACAGCCACAGTCTGTATACAGAGTACCATCGTTATACATACAGCCACAGTCTGTATACAGAGTACCATCGTTATACATACAGCCACAGTATGTATACAGAGTACCATCGTTATACATACAGCCACAGTCTGTATACAGAGTACCATCGTTATACATACATCCAGTCTGTATACAGAGTACCATCGTTATACATACAGCCACAGTCTGTATACAGAGTACCATCGTTATACATACATCCACAGTCTGTATACAGAGTACCATCGTTATACATACAGCCACAGTCTGTATACAGAGTACCATCGTTATACATACATCCAGTCTGTATACAGAGTACCATCGTTATACATACAGCCACAGTCTGTATACAGAGTACCATCGTCATACATACAGCCACAGTCTGTATACAGTGTATCATCGTTATACATACAGCCACAGTCTGTATACAGAGTACCATCGTTATACATACAGCAACAGTCTGTATACAGAGTACCATCGTTATACATACATCCACAGTCTGTATACAGAGTACCATCGTCATACATACATCCACAGTCTGTATACAGAGTACCATCGCTATACATACATCCACATTCTGTATACAGAGTACCATCGCTATACATACAGCCACAGTCTGTATACAGAGTACCATCGTTATACATACATCCACAGTCTGTATACAGAGTACCATCGTCATACATACATCCATAGTCTGTATACAGAGTACCATCGTTATACTTACATCCACAGTCTGTATACAGAGTACCATCGTTATACATACATCCACAGTCTGTATACAGAGTACCATCGTTATACATACAGCCACAGTCTGTATACAGAGTACCATCGTTATACATACATCCACAGTCTGTATACAGAGTACCATCGTTATACATACAGTCACAGTCTGTATACAGAGTACCATCGTTATACATACATCCACAGTCTGCATACAGAGTACCATCGTTATACATACATCCACAGTCTGTATACAGAGTACCATCGTCAGCCACAGTCTGTATACAGAGTACCATCGTCATACATACAGCCACAGTCTGTATACAGAGTACCATCGTCATACATACAGCCACAGTCTGTATACAGAGTACCATTGTCAGCTACAGTCTGTATACTGAGTACCATCGTTATACTTACAGTACTAGGGAGTTGGGTTGCCAGTCTGCCACAGTGCATGACCACTCAATTTTAAGTGACTGCACTCACTCACTCACTCACTCACTCACACACACACACACACACACACACTCACTCACTCACTCACTCACTCACCCACCCACTCACTCACTCACTCACACACTCACACACACACACACACCTCAGCGACTTACGTTTCATCGTCAGTCGACGTCTGCTCTGCACGTCTGGCCGCTAGCCTCTCTTTGGATGGCTGTATGATGCCCTCATTAATCAGCTCCAGATACCGCTGTCCCCGGTTCCTTCGCCGCGACTTACGGACCGGTTGATAACTGCCATCATCTCGGTCCTTGCCGTCATCCTCAAGCCCACCGTAACAGTCCTGATCCGACCTGTCTGTCCTTGACTCTGGCGTTAGCCCTCCAACATCTTCCACCGGTTCTGGCTTCACGTCTTCTAGAGGCAGGGTCATCGTGCGCTTCTTCACCCGGACTACATTTGCATCGGACCCTATTGCATCAGACGAACTTTTTTTCTGGTTCCCTTCAGTTTCAAGGAAACTTTTAAAATCAGGAACGCGCAGAATTGGCGAGTACTCTTTCGTTACTTCTGCTTTATGTTTGGTTTCTGTAGCACACTTGTCTTTGGGATACGCTTCTGTTACAAGATGATCAATTCTTGAATGGACTATATTTTTGTCTGGGTTTTCCTCTTTTGGGGTTAATTTGGACTCGGCAAATTCGGAACTTAGAAGTACCTTCCTCACCTCATCAACTGATGTCAAGCCTTTTAATTTAACTGCTGACCGTGAAAACTCAGTGGACGAGAGTCGATCAAAAATATGATCAACGACCAGTTTACCACACGATACAATGTCATTATCGTTTTGATCGGAGAGACAACCTGCTAGTGTCTCCGCCTGAGACTTCCGTCTCTCCGGAGTGTCGTCTTTTGACCTGACGCTTGTATAACTGGAATGGTCACCCATCCCTGCAACGAAGACATCTTGATCTTTCGCTGACTCTGACCAGCTTCTGGCCCTTGGCATTCTCTTTTCAGCTGCCTCCACTGATGGAGGTCTGTCAGTTACACCACTTAGGTCAACCTTCCCAGAATTCTCTGGTTCTTGTTTCACGGTGCAACTTCCTGTCACTTCCTTGCATACTTTCTTTTTTATTTCATGATCTTTCATGGACTGGAGTAGTTTCAAGATGTCCGACAGCGACTGTTCCGATTTCCATGGAAACCCTAAACTCTCTGCAGCTTCAGTATTGGAATCAGATTCAGATTTACTTCTACTTTTCCCTGAGCTAATTTCAGCATCTCCCGTCTTCTTGTGTGCAGCCTTCACCTTCTTTCCACTTTCTGTTTTAGTGATCAGCTTTTTGGGATGTGGAACAGTTACCTCCCCTTGTTGTAGTTCATTTGCACACATCTGTTGAGAAATATCCTGCATTATTCAGAGTAAATGATATTATTTGCACAAAAATCATTATTTAATACTTTGTCATTGAAATATTGTTTTCAATAATCAGCTGATAATTAATTTGTTTATTTGATAAAAAAAACAAAAACAGTCACATCCAAGAACACACTCAAGTTTTTGGATAGACCTAAAATTAGGAGTAGAAACTGTACGTTTGTCCTGGTATCCATGCTATTTAGTTCTGCGTACTGAATGCAGATTTCTGCTTCATGTAAAACTACATCCATATCACACTTTTTAGTTTCATTTTAAGGTGTTAACAGCAGTATTATGATCATGGTAGCTGTAAATAACGGTCAGTTGGTAAAGCTGACCTCATACAGAAGTTGTAAGTACCACACATGCCAGATGGACACCGAAATTAATGTAAATATTATTGAATGAAAGTTTGAGAGAACAAACCCAGTCCAGCTATAAAAATAAACACTTTTTATTACCGATTGTATAACGACAGGATTAACTTCATAATTCAAAATGGATTTGTTGATATTCTATTTCCGATGACAGATCATGGCGAGATGTAGTTTCAGGTAGGGGGTCCGGTTTATCTACCGCACATAACATTTTGATACCGATTTCAAGGACGAAGTCAATACCTTGGCTTATCTACAGTAGGTCAAGGTGAAACCCTGAAGGGCCCTTTCTGGACCCGTGAAGATCCGGGTAGAATAGGTCTTCAGCAACCCATGCTTGCCCTAACAGGCGACTATGCTTGTCATAAGAGGTGACTAACGGGATCGGGTGGTTAGGCTCACTGACTTGGTTGATGCACGTCATTGTATCCCAATTGTGTAGATCGATGGTCATGATGTCAATCACTGTATTGTCTGGTTCAGACTTGATTATATACAGACTGCCGTCATATAGCTGGAATATTGCTGAGTGAGGCGTTAAACAACAAACAAACACTGTTGAGCTTACAGAAAGAACTGACGTATTGACAATCTCACCCTCGTGTCAAATAATCAACTCATATAAGTTGTTAAAAGTTTAAAACTCTGAGGCTCGACTTTGTCCTGCTTCAATGACAAAGGCTGGGACAATACCCATTGTCCTATAATACCAGGGCTCCCTGCTATATTCAGTAGCCTTGAAGCTGCCATGTTTCATTCAACAGAAACACATACTGACCCAGGTCTGATCATGTGCTGATAATTTACGGTGTTGACTTAAATTACTAAAAATAGAATGGAAACACCCCGATGTGGTATTGCCCACATCTGAGCCAGCCAAAAGTCTCCGTTTGTTGGAACCTTCTAAAATTATTGTGGTAAACAAAGCTTGATATGTTTAATCTACCTGTAGCTCTTTATTTTATAATTAACCAATTAAATGACACAAATTCAAAAAACGCATAAAACTATGATAAGTATCACGAGGTCAAGAGATTTTTATGATAGAAGATGAAAAACAGTTCCATTTTCTTGGAAAGAGAACCATCTTCCTGAGGCAAGGGAGTTAACTGACTGTAAAAGTCTAGTTTCCACCCTTCCCGAACTAGGATGGAATTTCTTCGACTGTAGCGCCACCAGTGGCTATTACAAGTTATGTCCCTCCTTTTTATCAATCAGATTCCACCTCTCATATCACTTGCATTTGCTTCACACAAAATGATGGCGACAAGTCAAGAAGATCTGATCGATAATCAAAATGTGTATAGTGCATCAAATTACATGAGCACCTTGATGAAAAGTACGAAAAGATTTTGAAAATATCTATTGATGCTGAGTTGGCAGTATACATGCTTTGGGTGAGTGAATGAGTCAGTGACCAAAATGTGCACTGCAGCATTCGTCACCACTCGCCCCTTTCCGTCACCTGCAAGAAGACTCGTCCCCCTATCAATGAATGTTATGTGCGAAAATACGACAAACCAATCAGAATGCGCGTATGATTACAAGTTTTTCGTCAAAGAATCCCTCAGAAATAATTTTTGATTTTACATATGTCTTGCATCTAAAAATATACCAAAGACACAGTTAAATGTGTTCAATCATACTGTATAATTCCGCATGTCCCAATGTGCTTTAAATTGCATCTGAAATATATATAATATATGGGGAAAATGTGGGAACCATTACGCAATGAGTTGACAATTGTTTTAGGTATGCCCGTTTGCACTAAGACGGAACCCAGTCACAAAAATTTGTGATTGGACTATGCATAAACTCGTTAGTCCAGCAAAAATATAACTCAATAATTCCAGCCTCGTTCGGCAAGGGGGGCAACTTGACTTTTATATTCAGTTAACTCCCTTGCCTCTGGAAGATGTTTGAGAACACGTCAACAAGCAGCCAAACACTGAATATTCCTGCAATACAGGCTACATGTTAATAGACTTGTGTACAAAACAGAAACAGCTGAAACATCCCCGAGACACATACCTCAGCAAGCTCCAACAAAGCGGATTTTGAAGTGCACTTGCTGTCAGGGGAGGTAACTCTCCGCTCGGCCTCCCCTGTGTGCCGAGGCGTCATTGACTGCTGCCCGGCCATCAGTAGCAGGCTTAGGCCTCCCATATTGGACGGATCTGAAACAGTTCCCAAACATAAACATTTAGCCTTTTGGACGGATCGGAAACAGTTCCCAAACATAAACATTTAGCCTTTTGGACAGATCTGAAACAGTCACCAAACATAAACATTTAGCCTTTTGGACGGATCTGAAACAGTCCCAAACATAAACATTTAGCCTTTTGGACGGATCGGAAACAGTGCCCAAACATAAACATTTAGCCTTTTGGACGGATCGGAAACAGTCCCAAACATAAACATTTAGCCTTTTGGACGGATCTGAAACAGTCACCAAACATAAACATTTAGCCTTTTGGACGGATCTGAAACAGTCCCAAACATAAACATTTAGCCTTTTGGACAGATCGGAAACAGTCACCAAACATAAACATTTAGCCTTTTGGACGGATCGGAAACAGTCCCAAACATAAACATTTAGCCTTTTGGACGGATCTGAAACAGTCCCAAACATAAACATTTAGCCTTTTGGACAGATCGGAAACAGTGCCCAAACATAAACATTTAGCCTTTTGGACGGATCGGAAACAGTCCCAAACATAAACATTTAGCCTTTTGGACGGATCTGAAACAGTCACCAAACATAAACATTTAGCCTTTTGGACGGATCTGAAACAGTCCCAAACATAAACATTTAGCCTTTTGGACAGATCGGAAACAGTCCCAAACATAAACATTTAGCCTTTTGGACAGATCTGAAACAGTCACCAAACATAAACATTTAGCCTTTTGGACGGATCTGAAACAGTCCCAAACATAAACATTTAGCCTTTTGGACAGATCGGAAACAGTCACCAAACATAAACATTTAGCCTTTTGGACGGATCGGAAACAGTCCCAAACATAAACATTTAGCCTTTTGGACAGATCGGAAACAGTGCCCAAACATAAACATTTAGCCTTTTGGACAGATCGGAAACAGTGCCCAAACATAAACATTTAGCCTTTTGGACGGATCGGAAACAGTCCCAAACATAAACATTTAGCCTTTTGGACAGATCGGAAACAGTCACCAAACATAAACATTTAGCCTTTTGGACGGATCGGAAACAGTCCCAAACATAAACATTTAGCCTTTTGGACAGATCGGAAACAGTCACCAAACATAAACATTTAGCCTTTTGGACAGATCGGAAACAGTGCCCAAACATAAACATTTAGCCTTTTGGACGGATCGGAAACAGTCCCAAACATAAACATTTAGCCTTTTGGACAGATCTGAAACAGTTCCCAAACATAAACATTTAGCCTTTTGGAAGAATCTGAAACAGTCCCAAACATAAACATTTAGCCTTTTAGACAGATCTGAAACAGTTCCATAACATAAACATTTAGCCTTTTAATGTTCTAAAACATTTCTGTTCACCTGCACTGGTTAAACTTGATAGCTGCCGTTGGAACTTTTCTGTAGTTTGAACAATATAAATTCAATGGCTAGGAAAAGGAGAGGTGCAAAACGGTTTAACATCGTCGCAATCAAGATTATTGTGCTTAAATAGCGATGTGCAAGCACACATATTTATGACTGCTTGTACTAATCAGGATTAATTTCAGTTTTATAGTCGGACCGACTGAGATACAATACTGCCATTTAACATGGTTACCCAGCTCCGACACATAACATTTACTGCAAGCCGACCAGTCCTTGTTTCAAAACCCTTAATGCCGAGCGCCATGCTTGGTAACAACAAATACCATATTTTAGTGTCTTTTGGTACGACACGGCCCGGGATCGAACCCCGGACCATCCGCTCACAGGGCAGACGCAGTATCCAACAGACTATGCAAACTTTGCCGACAAGATGAAAATATGCATGATGTTGAAAACACAATAACACCAGTATTTGCCATATGTATTCATTAGCATTTCAAATCATGGTATACCGGTTATCCTTCGCATCCAATGACAACCAATCAAAATATGGAAGCACATATATCACTAACTGGCGATATGTGATATATCCTCCTCTGGTTATCTCCCAATGGAGTAACGGATAAGATATAAATCTGTAAATTTACTGTAAATTGTGAAATTAATGCGTCTCCAAAAGAATGCGAACGCTTGCCCCTTGCCAAAAATGCGACTCAATATGAATGCGACACCCCACCCCTCCTCTCAAGCATCAGTGGATACGTTATCTAAAGAAAATGTCCTCTGTCAGATTTACAGAAGAATCCTCACCTTAATCCAACCTTACATTAATCCAATCACACACCAAATAGAACTGCTTATTAGCGCTGAGTAGTGTACTTCCGCTAAAACAATGCATGCGCGCTGGCTCGTATCGACCTTTGATGCAGTCGCAAAGAACAAAGACACCGTGTTGGGTGGCGTCTGTCTGGACTTGCAGGTGTGATCAGTGATGACATGAGTGAGTAGAACGCTTGTCTTGACCCCAGCAGTGACAATTCACACGATGTAATTAGTGTTTGAATGACATTGTTTGTATACTTGTTACAAGTGCTGCTAAAAAAACAGTGATGTGGAAAACATAGTTGTTTGTTTTCAGCGTATGTCTAAGTTGGTATTTCTGCTATCCAAAATGTCTTATTGTTGATATAAAAGCATGTTTCAGTTTAATAATGCGAGAAAAGACCACTCGCATTTTCGCATTTCATTCACGCTCGCATTAATTTCAAGATTTACAGTATCTCTAATGTATAGTTGCGATAAGTTACACTTGGACCTGTGAAGATCCAGGTTAGGATTGGTCTTCAGCAACCTATGCTTGTCTTTAGAGGAGACTATGTTTGTTGTAAGAGGTGACTAATGGGATCGGGTGGTCAGGCTCGCGGCATGTCATCGTATCCCAATTGCATGGATCAATGCTTATGATGTCAATCACTGGATTGTCTGGTCAAGACTCGAGGTGAGGTGAAATGGGGTTTGACGTCGCGTCCAGATTACTGTACTTATATAGCAACGTGCACGTGTGTGTGTATGGCTGCTTGTACTAGTCCGGGCTGATGCCGATTTATAGTGCTAGCCCACTGAGATACCATGCCGCAGTTTCACATGAATACCCCACTCAGACACAGTTTACTGACTCCGAGCCGACCAGTCCTTGTTTTAGCCCCTTAATGCCGAGTGCCAGACAGGGTAACAAAAAGTACCATCTTTTAATGTCTTTTGGAATGACGCGGCTAGATATCGAACCCCGGACCTCCCGCTCTCCGGGTGGACACTCTACCACTAGACCACGGAGGCGGTCTGGTCCAGACTCGAAACAAACAAACAAACAAATAATATTCGTGACTGTAAACCAATTCTTCCAAAACACTCACCTGCTAGTTTACCAGGCATGATGGAGCCATGTAGGTGAATCTCTTGGACTGACTTGACCACCCGGGCGTTGGTGGGCCGTGTCGTCATCTTGGTCGGAGTCGGATGGGTCTTGTCAGGGTTGTGCCACTTGTAGTCGGGGTTCGCCTTCATAAACGCATCCTTGTACTGTAACAGACCACATCACGTCAAGGTGGGTTAATTATCTCAGAATCAATCTATTATTTCTGCCCCGGAGTCACAACAAGTCTGTAATAGTCCAGTTTCCACCTTTGCCAAACTGGGCTGGAAGTTCTGCGCTTGATCGTAGCGCAACCAGTGGCTATTATGAGTTGTGTCCCTTCTATGCCCCTCTAACTGACCAATCAGATTCCACCTCTCATACCACTTGCATTTGCTTTAAACAAAAAGTGGTGCCCAGTCAAGACGGTCTGATTGATAATCAAGACGGGTCTTACCTCGAGAAGTGCATCAAATCATGTGAGCACCTTGATTAAAAACATGAAAAGATTTGGAAAACATTTGTCGATGCCCAGTTGATGGTGCAAAACTTTTGCAAATCCTGCAGTCGCACCGGATGTCCATTTCGTTATCTTGATTTAGATTTGACTATGCATAGTCTCATTAGTTCAGCCAAAATATAACTTGCAGCCTAGTTCGACAAGGGTTAAACCTGGACTGTTACGTATTGGAGAAAACACGCTCACGAGGTTTTGGTAGACAGAGCATGCCCTGGGGAGAGGGAAAAACCAAGGGGCATGCTCTGTCTACCAAAACCGAGAGAAAGTGTTTTTCCATGCTTATAAACCGAAAAAAGAAACTTAAAACAACATTTATCAACATTTTTATGTTTCGAACATACTTTCCATGAACCTTAGGAAACGCGCGTAAAATATCTGTTGCTGGCGTACGGATCTTGAAAAGGACATTCTAAAAACCAGTGAGGCTTATCAACACCTCTGTAGCCTCGTGGTACACTCACTGGGCTACAGATATTATGGTTGCGAGTTTGATCTTCAGGAATATAAAGAAAACATTTGTCACTTGATTTTACAGGATTATAAGGGCCCATGGCGATATTTGCTAATATATTGGCTAGTGAACAATCCCAATTAGCTCCCTTTCCAATTGACCAATGTACACAAGACTTATTTATTCGTGTATAATACACACTCGTGTGTTATATGTACCCTTAATTATGGGCAATTAAATTCTGTAAAAATATATCTGTCGTATATAAACATTTCAGGCTGACAGCATAGACCATAAAATTTACGTTCACCATTTACCAAAATAATATTCTAATAAGAACTCTTATTTCTAATTTTAAGAGCGCCCTGGGCGATTATTACATCGAATACGGTATATCTACTTGTATGTAGTAAATACTTGTATATGCCGCAAACTATCGAATGCTGTCACTTCCTGCTGTGAACCGTACATCAACCCCTTGCATGTAGGAATATGCGACAGATCCTACTCAACATCACAACTCAAATCAGTCCTTCGCCTTGTGGCCACCCACCTGTTTGGCAAGACTTGTGTACACCGACTTCTCCGTGTCGCCGAGATTCGCCCACAAATCTCCCAGAATCCTCGTCACGCTACGATTGTCCAGGTCGGGGTTCTTCTCCCTCACCATGCTGCGGTGTCGCTTGCAGAAGATGAGGAACGCGTTCATGGGACGGCGGACATCCGCCTTCTTTTCCTGTTCAGGGGAATCCATCTGTAACCATGGTAACATGAAGAGTGAGTGAGTAGTTGGTTGTTAGAGGGTGGTGGGGGGGTGGTTGAGTGAGTGGTTGGTTGAGGGAGAGGGTGGTGGGGGGATGGTTGAGTGAGTGGTTGGTTGAGGGAGAGGGTGGTGGGGGGATGGTTGAGTGAGTGGTTGGTTGAGGGATAGGGTGGTGGGGGGATGGTTGAGTGAGTGGTTGGTTGAGGGAGAGGGTGGTGGGGGGATGGTTGAGTGAGTGGTTGGTTGAGTGAGAAGGTGGTGGGGGATGCTTGAGTGAGTGGTTGGTTGAGGGAGAGGGTGGTGGGGGGATGGTTGAGTGAGTGGTTGGTTGAGGGAGAGGGTGGTGGGGGGATGGTTGAGTGAGTGGTTGGTTGAGGGAGAGGGTGGTGGGGGGATGGTTGAGTGAGTGGTTGGTTGAGGGAGAGGGTGGTGGGGGGATGGTTGAGTGAGTGGTTGGTTGAGGGAGAGGGTGGTGGGGGGATGGTTGAGTGAGTGGTTGGTTGAGGGAGAGGGTGGTGGGGAATGGTTGAGTGAGTGATTGGTTGAGGGAGAGGGTGGTGGGGGGGATGGTTGAGTGAGTGGTTGGTTGAGGGAGAGGGTGGTGGGGGGATGGTTGAGTGAGTGGTTGGTTGAGGGAGAGGGTGGTGGGGGGATGGTTGAGTGACTAATTGGTTGAAAATCCCAAACCATTTACCATGGATACCATGCTGACCTTTGAATACAGCCAATCAGTGCCTTTTTATAAGAGTTGTGTGTCCAAAAACTCAAGAGGGTACACGATTACTGCCTCGAAAGCTGTTGCTTCCTTACTACGAGAGGCCAATAGGGCCTGTGTCGCTCACCTGGATATTTACGCAATGACAAAATATTTGCATTTGCATTGTACATGTATATAATACTGCAAATATTTCGTAATTTTGACTGACAGCATTTAAAATAGGTGGATGACAAATCTGACAGCGTGAACGTGTCAGACAAATGTCATAACAAACAAATGTATACAATGTCTCTGTTTATTACAGGGTGGGGATATATTGATTTGCATGTTATGGTCAAGGTTCTAACTCCTTTGGGAGTGCCGGACAGATGAACAGAAGGGCCAGCCCAGGTAGAATATGTGCATTCCTCTCCTTATACTTTCAATTGAACATATGGTTATACGGTGGGGATCTTAACTGTGTCTACCTAGGGATGCTTCCAACCAAATATGGTTAATATCTCTATCTTAGTTCCAGAAAAGTCGTTTAAAGCAATATAGCCAAAATACCCCTATTTGGCCCCTATTCCTGCGTTATTGGCCAAGGATCCTGTTCCCAATGACTTTGCTGAAGCATGACAATTCTTCGTGCAGCCAATTCCACCATTTTCGATTTTCAAGGTCAAGGTAGCCTTTTTTACTTTTAAAAGTTGCTTGGTTGAATTTGTCATGTCAGAAAACATATTATTAGACCCTAAAATCAAGACTATCGGACAATGTTAACTGTGTTTGTGAATTTCACCGACTGCCAAAAGTGCGTTGACCTTTCAACTTTTTTGGCCATAGCTCCCCCATTTCAGGTCAGAAGAATAACAAACTATATAATTCTAGGTTCCTTATGACTGGACGAGTAATTTGATATGCATATCGACACAATTTTGAATTTTGATCCCTGTTTGACCTTTGTTGACCCTTCCCCAAAATGCCCGGGATTTTCAACCAGGCAGCCCAAGTCAAAATTGTTCAGTATACATCAGGAAACTCAAAAACACTTTCAAACCTTTGTTTCCATGATTTGGTCACAGGACCTACAGGTTGATCTTCTAGTATACTGTCAATATTGTTTACCTTTCAGGTAAACTCATATATCTACAACTGAACTGTGCTCAACAATCGACTAAGGACACTTAAGCTCAAACGCATAGGTATATGGATACAATACATCAGAGTGAGTGAGTGAGTTGGGTTTAATGCCGCTTTTAACAGTATTCCAGTTATATCTCGGCGTGTCAGCTTAATGTGGGAGGAAAGCCCGAAGTGATGCAGGTCTCAGACGTTTACCACTTCGGTGAAACCCACGAGCACGGGTATGGTGCTGACAAACCTAGAAACATAATTGGGGCGAACCGGGATTCGAACCCACAATCAAAGGTTTCTGGCGTGTCCAGGGTACGCAACTCTGCACAGCGAATCGCGGCGCCTTAGACGACTGGGCCACCCGTGCCCCCCAATACATCAGAGAAAACAAGAGTTTGCCTCTAACGTGGCTATATCCCCCGCCCCTGTTACAGAATTTATGACATAATTAAATCTAAACAAACCCTAACCTTTTTTAACCGAGGTGGAACTTGTCATGGAAATGTAAAAAAAAGAGGAGTTTGGAGTCCATCTTGTTGCCATGGAAACGTAAAAAATATAAATTTCTAAAATTTCTAAAATAGCAAAAGGCACCAGTTCAGCATGTACTTGACAAACTTGCAAAGTTTCATGAAAAAATATTGAACCGTTTCTTAGTTATGCTCCGGAAACGAAACATGACGGACGGACGGATGGACGGACAGAGCCCGTTTCTATAATCAACCACAGGCCACCACCTGCCTGACACACCACTTAATTCAAAACAATGCTATTAAACAGCAAATGTTTTTACAAACCCATCACGAATAGGATCATTATTTTCACCATACTACATGTACTATGTGACTCGCGGTTAAAACGTGATCATGTTCAAATGGAGTGAGTGAGTATGGTTTTACGCCGCTTTTAGCAATATTCCAGCAATATCACGGCGGGGGACACCAGAAATGGGCTTCACATATTAGACCCATGTCGGGAATCGAACCTGGGTCTTCGGCGTGACGAGCGAACGCTTTAACCACTAGGCTACCCGACCGCCCCTGTTCAAATGGAAGGGGTGTTACTGCAAACCTTCTTGAAGAAAACAAGAAATGAATCATTGTTACCATGGTTACTGTGAGTGTTTATTTGTTTTTAGTTTTTGTTTATTTAACTCTGCATTCAGCAATATTCCGGCTATATTACGGCGGTCTGTAAATAATCGAGTCTGGACCAGACAATCCAGTGATTGACATCATAAGCATCCATCCACGCAATTGGGATACGATGACACGCATCAACCAAGTCAGCAAGCCTGACCACACGATCCAACACCACCATGACCATCACAAAAACAGCGTCATTATCCTGAATATAGACTAATTGCTTCCTATTTCCAACGCATATATCAACAGGCATTGACACCTAATCACATATTCCAATGCATATCTTAATCCATACGGGGCGGTCGGGTAGCCTAGTGGTTAACGCGTTCGCTAGACACGCAGAAGACCCGGGTTTGATTCCCGACATGGGTACAATGTGTGAAGCCCATTTCTGGTGTCCCCCGCCATGATATTGCTGGAATATTGCTAAAAGCGGCGTAAAACCATACTCACTAAATCCATACTGTCATACTGTCATACTGTCATAACTAGAGTGTTTAAGATTTTAAAATGGATACCAACAAATACCAAGAAGTGATGAAATTACTCAAATTTAACTCTAAAACCTCTGGATTTATCTAGAGCGTCCGCTTGGAGAGCGGAAGGTCCGGGGTTTGATCCCCGGTCGCGTCATTCCACAAGACGTTTAAAGATGGTACTTGTTGTTACCCTGTCTTACACTCGGCATTATGGGGCTAAAACAAGGACTGGTCGGCTAAGAGTCGGTAAACTGTGTTTGAGTGGGGTATTCATGTTAAACTGCGGCATGGTATCTCAGTGAGCTAGCACTATAAATCGGCATCAGTCTGGACTAGTACAAGCAGACACACACACACATGAATCGCTATATAAGTGCAATAATCTTGGACATGACGTTAAACCCCCTCACCTTTTAACTTTATTCAATTGTTTCTATACTTGTATTAACAATTTTTTCAAATGAACCCAAAATGTTGAATTTATTGTGACACAAGATGGATTGTTTTAAAGAAAAACTAGCGACCATTGATGACATAGCGTCATGTCCGTACAACATCATTAAATTGCTGTTCTGAAAATGTATTTTCGGGTACATGATCATCGTAATTCCCATGAATAAAACCTACTGGATGATAATGCTGCATTTTCAAAAGTACCAATTTGCATATAACACAACAGTTTTTAATTGCACATGGACATGATGCAAGATTACAGTTAAAAGCCGATCCGGACAAAAATCCGGACAAAAATCCGGACAAATCTGCGACGGTTGTCCGCAAACACGGTACTATTTTTCAGAGTATTTTTTTTAAATCTTTGATTATATTTTTCCGCGGACTACTGTTTTAAAAAACGTGATTTTCCGCTTTTCCACGGATATTTCACATCCCTGATTACGGACATAGTGCACCACATTCATTTTCTACAGATATGTCCCGTCTTCATCACAGATTTAAGATTAATGTTGTGTTACTTTCTAATGTTCTTTGAACAATTACTTTGAGTGAATTTTAAACTTTCAGTCACTAAATAGCACGCAGATGAATTTGGATAATGGCAATGACGTGACGTCAGACATCATGTCCGTTACCAAGGAAGGAGCGGTAAACTTCCGGTGCAGCTTTAACACTATTTAAACTTGCTGATTAACATTCAGGTAGCCTAGTGGTTAAAACGTTCACTCATCACGCCGTAAACCTAGGTACGATTCTTGACATGGGAACAATGTGTGAAGCCCATTTCTGGTGTCTCCTGCCGTGACACTTGACGAAATATTGCTAAAAGTGGCGTTAAACCATTCTCACTCCCTCACTTGACATTTGGACATGATTAAAAGAACAGACATGATGATGATGATGATGATGATGATGATGATGATGAAAACGTTTGACAGAACGCATTATTTCCCTCAACTCAGTTTGTCTCCAAAATTCCTAAAATGATGACATAGAACGCAAGAAAAGATACTATATTCCATACAACTGATTACATGACATTGTATTATTGACGTGTTGTCGACAATGCCCATTATACGGCATGATTCTCGATGGAAAATCAATTTGTACACTTCAAAAGGGATATAGGAAAAATATAGATCCAATGCTTTCATTCTAAAGCACTCATCAACAGAAGACACTGCGAAATTTGGCGGAAGGCATCATGTCCGTTCTGTGATTTTAAATTTCCTAAAAAATAGGGGTGGATATTGGAGGTATAACGTGTATAACAATATTTTACGATGCACAAGGCCGTATTGCGATAAGTGTCTCGATATATTATCTAATTTCTAAATTTTGAATTCAGAAGCAATTTGAAACACCAGTGTATGAATCAAAGTTCATAAATACAACAAAGGGCACGGGTGGCTCAGTCGTCTAAGGCGGCGCAAGGGTTGCGTCCCTTGAGCATGCCAGAAACCTATCATTGTGGGTTCAAATCCCGGTTCGCCCCGATTATGTTTCTAGGTTTGTCAGCACCATACCCGTGCTCGTGGGTTTCACCGAAGCAGTAAACGTCTGAGACCTGCATCACTTGGGCTTTCCTCCCACATTAAGCTGACACGCCGTGATATAACTGGAATAGTGTTAAAAGCGGTGTTAATCCCAACTCAATCACTCATACATGCAACAGATACAAGTTGAAGGTACAACGTAATGTTAACCGTATTTTCTTGAGAATAGTGCACTCTTTTTTGCGTTTTATTCAAGCCATAATGAGCTGTGATGGTTTTTTTCAACATCACTGTGAGCACTTAATACCGTAAATACCAATCAATAAATCTGTACTGAAGTACGCAATATATATAAAAAAAAGTTATATGGTTATAAAAAGTGTTCATTGTATATGTGGACTGTTTTGTAATCTATTTCATTCAAAATTTCATTCAATATTGCTGGCGAAATCGTGAGTGAGGTGTTCGGCAGATCACCCTGCTAACTGTTATTTACATCAACCACTGTGCGATTACCATGATTACCGCTATCAAGGCTTAATCGCTGCATATAAAACAATGCCTAGCAGAACAAGAATTACAACTTAAAAAGTAAATTAGCATGTCCAGTGATGTTTTACCGTATGCAATAAGATGTAAGGACGTTCTCAAAATTAGAAACTGGGGGCTCTTTAATCAGAATATAATTTTAATGAAAAAAAAAAAAGAGTTGAAAGATCGTAAATTTCGTGGTCTATGCTGACAGCCTGAAATGATACGTATCATACACAACAGATATAATTTAATTGCCAATAATTAAGCGTGCATTTAACACACGAGTGCGTATTATACAAGAACAAATAAATCTTGTGTACATTGATCAATTGGAAGGGGTACTAATAGGGATTTCCACTAACCAATATATTAGCAAATATAGCAGTAGCTCTTATAAGAACGAGGCATTTATTACGGTATATCAAATTTCAGATTTGTACTGGACCAAGTTTGTTGTCCGCCATTCATTGACACTTGAATTTGTAAATGGATACGATGTCAATTTTTGTTTTACCAAAATACTGAATATTCATCATGGTCATTTAATAAATATGCACGCTCCATGTATTTTGCAAGTTTATAACACCCTTGTCATTCGGCGTTTGAGTCAGAACTAACTATGTTGACCATTGGGAATCTGGAGAAACTACTGGGATAATTGCTATCATTATCAAAAGAAGAGTCTAATATACTGAAAATCAGTGTATAACTGTGACGTAGCTAAGGCATTTTACGAGTTTGGGCAACTTTGGAGATATAAATTGTGAAACAATTTAGTGGGGACTGTAGCCTGGTTTGGATCAGTTTCCATATCTGTGCTTGTAGACCTCTGCCGCTTGGAACATTCTCCCCAAACTAAAACAGTTGGATTTGGCTGTAATTTATCATCCAAAACTGGCTCCCACAGGAGATATCGCTTGGATTAGATCAAGCGATATCTACACTGTAGATATCGCTGCAATGAATTTACATCACAATGCTTTGCAGACCATTGTGATGTCACTGGTTACCATGACATCACAATCAAATGACATCACTAATGGCTCTGCTACTGAAGCTGTTAGCAGTACTTTTTACACTGAAGACACTGCTAATTACTGTCTACAAATTGAAAAAGTTGGAAGAATGATGTTGGATGATAAATAAAATCTCACCCTCGTGTTTTTTTATATGAAATATATCAACACTCCATAAAAGTGGGAAAAATCCTCGGCAAGCCTCGGAATTTTTCCACTTTTATCAACTCGTGTTGATATATTTGATATCAAAAGACACTTGGGTGAGATTCTCTATATGTCAGATTGTTACCTTGTTTCATTTTGTCGCTGTGTGTACAGCTGACTGCACTTTGTAAAGTTATGACAGGACAGGCTGACTCTAAACAAATGTGACGTCTCATAGACTAAGGTTAGAGAACTTTCCCTTTGATAAAGAACAGTTACTCTACTGAACAGACCGATGGATTGCCGTGAAAGGCAAGTAGAAACAATCTGTGTCGACAATTGTTGCTTTGCCCATATGTAGTTACGCCACTGTATAAGTAGCAGGTTTCTTTTGGAACTATATTGGCTACTGTCACTGTCCGACTGACACATCACTTACCTTCTGACATAATACATTTTGCAATGTTTAGGTAATGTTTGTAAGACATGGGAAGAGATGTTTAGAGCACAGATTTGAAGAATGACATTATATGATAAAGAGGTTTTCACGCTTGCGTGGGGGGGCACGGGTGGCCCAGTCGTCTAAGGCGCCGCGATTCGCTGTGCAGAGTTGCGTACCCTGGACACGCCAGAAACCTTTGATTGTGGGTTCGAATCCCGGTTCACCCCGATTATGATTCTAGGTTTGTCAGCACCATACCCGTGCTCGTGGGTTTCACCGAAGTGGTAAACGTCTGAGACCTGCATCACTTCGGGCTTTCCTCCCACATTAAGCTGACACGCCGAGATATAACTGGAATACTGTTAAAAGCGGCGTAAAACCCAACTCACTCACGCTTGCGTGGTTGGGGATGGTAAATATCTTGTATGAGGATAAACACTGTGTTTATTATATACTTCAGTGTGAAAGACTGAGTTTTCTGAAGTGGAGAAAAGTGATTTTTTCATTATAGTGAACATAACACTTGATATTTCACAGCAGTGAACTTAACACTTGATATTTCAATGCAGCGAACATAACACTTTGACGGAACTAACGTCATACAAGAGTTACCTCCCCTTAAATTATCTCCCTTTATTGTAAGTGTCTAACCGGTACACAAACTGTTGACATTCTTTTCACCTTAATTCCACATTGGCAAGGCAAAATAATGACAGATGGTCATTTATGGAGTTAATATCACTTCTTGTCGTAATTCTCATGAAAATGTTTCGTTGTAAACTGTCAATTTCGAATTTAACTCGTGAATCGAGACTGTTTTTCGAAAAGCGCCAATTTTGTAACTTGACCAGCGTTTATGCTTTCACCTTCAACAGAGGTCTCCTAGCTTTCAAGAATACTTTTTGTTGAAGTTGATTTTGTATATAATCATATCTAAATGTATGATAAAGAATTTTTGTGACCCTAAATATTTTTGGATACTTTTACTTGTTTATATTGCAAACACCATACTACTTTTTAAGTCACAAATACAAGGGGTGGTGAACTGTCCCTGTGTGTTAAGTAGGGAGAAATTATGTTTCAAGGTTTTACACTTGTAATGAAACAATTTAATTATGCGGTAGACCCTTACACAAAAAGTCTATAATAAATAGGATATTCCATGTGTCTTGTAAAAAATATCATGTTTCTCTCTTCTCATGAAGGGGGAAAAGGAGATATTTTCACTCATGGCTATGCCACTCGTGAAAACATCCGTCCCCCCCACTGCCAGTAACCTCTATGAAATGCAGCAACAATGCAACAATTAACAATATACACACCAATGAAAAATAGGTCACTCATGAGATTTTAAAAAATAGCACTTTGGGATACTATATTTTCATTTAAAATATTATTTGCTGTAATTTACTTAAGGCTGTTAAATATCGCTGATATATACTTTATAAAATAACACAACTTAGCTTGTAAGAAACCATTTTTATTGAGCCAAAACTCCAACCTTAAGTGGAATGAAACTTAAGTAAATATTGGTCCATATATCCCTTACTAGACCACGTTAACTCCCTTTGTTGTGCTTTCCGACCTTAGGAGACAATAATTCCGTTCTAATTCGTCCCTAAAACGAAAGAAATGTTATTTTTTTCCCCAAGTCAACACAAGCCTGTGTATTAAAAGCAAGTACCTTCCTCTTCCGCCAACTGTAATACATTGTCACAAGGGTCACGTGGTATTGTCAATGTCACAAGCGATTCAACCGAAACCTCATCTCCACTGTTTACAAACATACAATCCATATCAGGCAAACATAACAGTTCCATGATACACTTTTAAAGAGGGTTTAATAGAATTTCTAGATGGGCATCGCGGAAATGTAAACACTACGAACCAGAGGCGATTTGAAACTGATTAGGTTGTTGATTGACAGCCGAGCGAGCACCTGCTGTAGGTACAATCACAACACTTGCCGATTTCATTTGTCCACGTCGCCTGCGATTTCAAACCAAAATACGACAATATTCAGTCATACTATCAAATAAACACGAAGACAGGCGTTATAATACAAGAAAATGGGTTCAGTCGCGGCAACACTCTAGTTCCGTTTCGTGCCTTCACGTCGGGTCAAACTGAAATCGGGGATGCATGTCGTTTTCACATATTCCATCAGCTGATGTCTCGTGTTGGTTACGCGATCAGCAACGATTGACTGACAAGTTGGGGTATTTTGAAAGCTTATCAATCCTAGAGGTTAATTTCATTGCGATCGCAGCTTGTAGATGTGAATCTATGTGTTTAGAGTATGTTGACGGCGAGTAGCTCTGTGTGACCCCTCGAAGCAACGCTCTCAGACGCTTGTCGTGTCAAACTCAAAAATACGTTTATAGACAGAGACACTCGGCACAGGTAACTGAAACACGGTTCATTTTATCAAATAAATCACTTTAGTGATGCGATTGATCATTGTTAACGTCTAGATTTGCGTATTTTGATCAAAACAGAGAGCTAATTACATATGCAAGCCTCAATGTTTCGCCTCTTTTTCTGTCAGCCAGCTCGTCCGGCCGAAACATGCGGCGTCCCAATCTTCAATGAAAACAAGAGTTTTCATGGACTTGTAAGTGGAGATAAAATAGAAATCAATGTAGACTTACCACTGTCTGTGATTGTGTGGCGTTACATCGGCTGTAATTGTTGATTTTCAATTTCAACAAGATCGGACACTTTCTAAACGGTAAAGAGACAAAGTGGGTTCTTGTGTCGGCCCTTGTAGCCGGGACAAACTGCTTTCCGTGCAACTAGTGTTAACTGTTAATGTCAGCTAACGGTCTTCTGCTGCAACGTCTCTTACGAAAACATGTTTTAGGGGTCACTATATTTTCACTGGCGGTGTCTTCTGTTGTTCACGACAATAGAGGAAACGAAACGTGTACATGCTTTGGTTGAATTGAGTAATGACACGGAATTGACGACTCATAATGTTGATAACATCTGAGTTGGATTCGAACATATTTCCGATTTTTGCGTTGTGTTGTCGAATTGAATATCCACGTATTACAGTGAAGTTATTATTTACATGGAAAAAATAACGACACATTTTGGGGAGGTTGTTTTACCTGCATTATTCACGGTATTTGGTTCTGGCTTGTCTGTGTGCATTCTATAAAATCAAATTTAGAAAGATTCATGTTATCACGTATACTACTATAAAGTGTCTGTCTGTCTGTTCGTCTTCGTGGCTGTCTGTCCCCCTAGTCTATGGTGTCTGTCTTTGTCTTCAATGTCCATGTTGTCTCTATGTTCCTTTTGTCTGTCTGTCTGTCTGTCTGTCTGCCACGAAATGTTTGTAATCCATGTTTGGCATGCAAAATGTAGTACAAGTTTCAAATAGAATGTCCTATACCTCAAGCTGCCGTTATAACAAAGTTATAAATATATAAGAGTACTTGCAATTTACTTTAGAATTTAAAACAAAACACATCGCTGAATACTTATTAATAAGTATTATTAATAAGTACTCGGCGTTGTGTTGTTTTGTTCATAAATATAATATGTCCATACTTCATTGGTGTCCCAGTCGTCTAAGGCGCCGCGATTCGCTGTGCAGAGTTGCGTCCCTTGGGCACGCCAGAAACCTATGATTGTGGGTTCGAATCCCGGTTCGCCCCGATTATGTTTCTAGGTTTGTCAGCACCATACCCGTGCTCGTGGGTTTCACCGAAGTGGTAAACGTCTGAGACCTGCATCACTTCGGGCTTTCCTCCCACATTAAGCTGACATGCCGTGATATAACTGGAATACTGTTAAAAGCGGCGTTAAACCAAACTCACTCACTCACTCACTCACTTCATTGGTGTGTACGTAATGCATAGAAGGGGGAAAAGTAACTATGAAGTCTGGTTGTCATGTCTCTCGTCCGTGTTGTTGTTTCCGTCTGCACAGAGAGGGGGCGGTCGGGTAGATTAGTGGTTAAAGCGTTCGCTCGTCACGCTGAAGACCCGGGTTCGATTCGCGACATGGGTACAATGTGTGAAGCCCATTTCTGGTATCCCCCGCCGTGATATTGCTGGAATATTAACCATACTCACTCACTCACTGAACAGAGAGAGAGAGAGAGAGAGAGAGAGAGAGAGAGAGAGAGAGAGAGTCAGACAGAAAGAGAGACACAGAGAAAGAAAGAAAGACAGATATTACACTGATAATATTTAACGCAGTTGTATGTTTCATTTCGATTAACTGGTTCCACTGTTGGTACGCGACACAAGCTGAGTGCCTTTGGCGCTTTTATAGTTTATGTAGACAGAGTTCAGTCAACCTTCCCGAAAAACACGTGCCCACGCTTCATGTGCATGACGGTGTCCGGGATTTTAAAGTGATTTTTTTTCGGTATGCATGCATTGGTGTCAGTTGCTAAACGGTAAATCCATACACGTGTAATATTTACAGCACGTGATGCAGCTGCAAATACTACTTCACGCCCAGACCGACGCACGTGCACGGGGAAAATATGCTTCATGGACACACTGCAGTGTAAGAGCTTAAATCAGAATTAGGGTCAAGCACGTGCTGTCCTTCTTTTACTGACCTGCATTTGTTGGTCGCTAACACACCCCTGTATCAAGACGTTTTATGTCGCAATTTGTGAAACAGACGCCTTATGTTATTTTATAGACTAACATATAGTCCCTGAAGAAAAGTAATGCGTCAGGTTAAATAAAATTCATTATCTTACCTCCATGTCAGACTGTTAAGATCATACTGGATCACGTGATTTTGATGAAATATCAAAGAATACCATACTTCCTTGTCAGAATGAGGGTATCTGATTTGTTCACTTGATCTAGACAAAATACCATGTATCCGAAGTGGGAGGGTAATAAATTCCTTATACCCCGCCACGGAGAACACGGGTTACACGTGGACTCCTGAGCGAGAGAATAAATCCCTTATACCCTGCTTGGACGCCAAAAAGCCTCACACTTTTTCCTAGGAAATGAGCGTCACGTGACTTACGTGTCGTAAATGTTAACCACAGCTTAATCGATCGGCTGTTTTCCATCAATTTTCAAATTCTTTTACTATGGCAGATGGAAACATGTCGTCAAGATAAACTCGTTATGGCAGTATGACGAGGGTTTAATGTGGTTTAAAGGGGCACTGATCTAAAGCAATTCCCCGGGACTGCTTGTTGCCTTTGTTATTGTTTTTTCCCCGTGAGTACCCGGATGATACCCAACGCAACTGAGCGTGACTAGAGACTGGGCTACCGTCTGCAAGGACAGCTAAATAAACATGGAGGCAATATTTGTTTTACTCATTTTTGAACACTGATTGGTTAATCGTGATCTATAAAAATTTCGACAAAGGGCGCATGTTATTTAATTTCGACAGAGCTCATCGGATGTCGTCATTTGGAAATACCCCTGATTGTTATAGTTTAATAATTAAAAAAGTCGATAATACCATTACTACTCCCTTGTTGTCATCCACGTTTTCTGGTATAAGCCTACATTTGTGTATTTGTCGTCATTCACTTGATGCTCAGTTAATGAATTTATTACAGGTACAATTAGTGGTAGCACCACTCAGAATACCCGAAAAGGTTCCCATTTGGCATTTATTGTGTCTGGGGTAATTATTCAATCTAAATCCAGGTTTGAAGTGAGGTGAAATGTGTGTTTATGTAATATGCACGTGGCAGCCCAGCAAGATATATGAATGATCAGGTGATTTACTTTTTTGTCATCAAAGCATTAACAGAAAATACATCGATTGATTAATCGTTGTTATCTTTCACAGTGGATATGTCAAAAGTGAGTGGTTACATGTCTAGGTTTACTAAAACAAAGGGAATACACTCATATCATGGCGTGAAGTGCCGATGTAAAAACAACATACTTTGTTCAAAGGGTTAACCGGTAATATGTTAATTGATTGCTCATTGTTATCTAACTCAATGGATATTTTAGGAACCGTGGACGTTATGAAAATAGTTGTCACCTGGGCTTTCTCAGCCGACCTTTGAGAGACGCCTATGTGAAACACCTGCAACAAACTAAGTGATCAGTTGAGAAACGAACACGGGTTATAATATCCCGAAATGATATATATATATTAAAATATTTGATTGTTTCAGAGTCACGTGACATCGAATAAGTTTCTTTGTAAAGCTGCAGACGTGTGGGATATTGTTCCTTTGTGTGGATATTCACGGATACATTCCTCGTACAAGAAACTGCCTAAAATTTTAAACAAAAAATTGGTAGGTTGTAATTATGATATTTCATTTTGTTTTCCTTCATTTGCTGTAGCATTAGGCAGATTCATTCTTGTTCCTCTTAGTCTTGGCTGAAAAATTCTTCGATGCGCGAAAGACGTTGTTTTCGCAAGTCTTTTCCTTTGTAAGCGTGTATATATTACAGTCAATTTCTAAAATGTGATTCTCTCAGGCAATTTATAAAATGTGCAAATATTTCAGTCATTTTGACTGAAAAATCTGTCCATTTCTTTAACAGATTGACTAAAATTGATTAAGACGATCAAAAGGGCCTATAAAACATCACAATAGATTATTATGTAGGATTAGAAGTCAAATAATATAGAAATGTACTTTTCACCGTAACATTTTCGGTCTCTTGGTGATAATATTAAATATAAACATGCCTTGAATTCGTTCTCATAATAATACAGATGTACATATTTTTCAGTCAATTTGTAAAATAACTGAATATTCAGGCGTTAAATAAATTTTCTAAGTGAAAATTGAGCACATTTTGACCGTTAAAATATAAACAGGATAAAATAAGCAATGCTCAGGAGAAATATTTGTGTTGTAAGTCAAAATAGTGTAAAGAAAATCGCACAATTACCAAGCAAGTGACTTATCAAAACCTCGTCACCATTACCGATGATACCCACATAGAGACCTACATTTCCTTATTATTTCCCAAAATGTATTTCATTTTGTTAATCAATGTGACCATATGCCCTTTTGCTATCAATAGAGTGACAGATGCGCTTACGAATTGCGCAACACAGGGCACAAACTAGTCTAGGTTTCTGCTATATCATCCGGGTACTCACGGGGAAAAAACAATAACAAAAGCAACAACCAGTCCCGGGGAAGTGCTTTAGATCAGTGCCCCTTTAAGGCGTCCCGCGTTTGGTTTTAGGCGAGTGGTATTAAACCTTATCCGGGCGCATAAAACCACCTTTACCCCTGGTGATAATGTACAACTTACATTCTACAAGACAGCCTCCGTGGCCTAGTGGTAGAGCGTCCGCCCGGAAAGCGAAAGGTCCGGGGTTCGATCCCGCGTCATACCAAAAGACGTTAAAAGATGGTACTTATTGTTACCCTTTCTGGTGCTCGGCAAGTCATATACATTGCTGGCGACCAGTTGTCCATTACACATGACCTAGTTTCACCAAGAGTCATGTCATTACCTGGATCTCCAGTATACAAGCCTTCAGTACAATATACCTGCACAATATATTACCTAGGTGTTCTGGACCGCCTCCGTGGTCTAATGGTAGAGCGTCCGCCCAGAGAGCGGAAGGTCCGGGGTTCGATCCCCAGCCGTGTCATACCAAAAGACGTTAAAAAAAATGGTATTTGTTGTTACCCTGTCTGGCGCTCAGCATTAAGGGGCTAAAACAAGGACTGGTCGGCTAGGAGTCAGTATACTGTGTCTGAGTGGGGTATTCATGTTAAACTGCGGCATGGTATCTCAGTGGGCTAGCACTATAAATCGGCATCAGTCCGGACTAGAACAAGCAGCCATACTAACACACGTTACAAAGAAACCCAAGAGTATGTAATTAACCCTCAAGTATCTTAATTTCAGAGAGCTAAAACGTTTTGGTCTGGTTATGTGGTTCAACGCCACACTCAACAATATTCCAGCTACACTCTTCAAAAAAAGAAACGCACAGGTAGTTTGTTGTTCATTTAACCTGACTACACAAAAAATCCGATATATAGATTGGATATATGTTATTGGAAAATGTTGGTGGCCTGATATTCGACAAACGGTGAGTCAAAACGCAGCCATTGCCGATTTGCAATGTCTTCAACGGCATTGTTTTCACACTTGTTATAAAACGTCATGGAGGAAAACAGTAAAGCAATATGCACGTGCAACTTATGGTATTCGTAGCTCGTGGTAGTGGCTATAAAAAGGCAAGCATAAGCCAATAACTTGTCATTCAATTGTCAACATTTTTCAAGTTCGAAAATTTCGAGACTCAGCGCTGACGATTGGAACATCGCCATAGGACGTATCCAAAGAGGGGAATCGCAGTCTTCTGTTGCACGCCACTTCAACGTCCACCACAGCACCTTTGTGACCGATACACACAGATCAATTCCACTGCGGACCGTCCGAGAACCGGCCGACCAAGAGTTACCACCCATGCGCAGGATCGCTACATTCGACTGTTCCACCTACATCATCGCAATGTCACAGCTACGGAGATTGCAGGACGCATCCCTGTTTTGAGGAGGATATCGGACAAGACTGCTAGGAACCATTTTCGCGAGGCTGGAATCCGACCCAGAAGACCATTTATCGTCCCTGTTTTGCAACAGACCCATCGACAGCGAGGCTTGCGTTGGTGCCATACCTTACAGCCTTGGAATTTGAGAAACTGGAGACGAGTGTGGTTTAGCGATGAATCACGATTTCTTCTTCACCGGCGAGAGACAGCAAATTGCTACATGAATCAAATTCTTCAACCCCACCTTCTCCTAGTCATTGACCGCAAGACAGCTTGTGTCACGGTAGACTACCTTCATAATGCCAACATCAATGACCGTCGAGATCTCCAGATCTCAATCCAATCGAACATCCCTGGTATGAACTCGATCGACGTGTACGTCAACGTTAGAACGCCCCGCAGACACTCCTACAACTGGCTAATGCGTTACAAGCAGAATGGCGCAGAATTCCGCAGGACAGAATTCGTACACTTATCCAGTCAGTGCCCAGGAGATGCAGAGCCGTGACTGCTGCCCGGGGCGGTCACACAAGGTACTGAGTTCAGCGCGACCTTATGGCCTTATGTGAAAAGTTTTCAGTGCCTTTGTACAACGACAACATGTGACTTTCGAGCTCCAAAATTTCCTATTTGTATCTATGATATTAAATTAAATATATCGACTTTGTGAGGCACAATTAAATTCACTAAACACAACCTGTGCGTTTCTTTTTTTGAAAATGTATATATATGGCGGCGGTCTGTATATAATCGAATCTGGCCCAGACAATCCAGTGATTGACATCATGAGCATCGATCTCTAGTTGAAGTATAGAGAAACGTGAATCCCTAGTTGAAGTAAAGAGAAACGTGAACCTCAAGTTGAAGTAAAGGATAAACGTGAACCTCTAGTTGAAGTAAAGAGAAACGTGAACCTCTAGTTGAAGTAAAGGATAAACGTTAACCCTTAGTTGAAGTAAAGAGAAACGTGAATCCCTAGATGAAGTAAAGAGAAACGTGAATCCCTAGTTGAAGTAAAGAGAAACGTGAACCTCAAGTTGAAGTAAAGAGAAACGTGAATCTCTAGTTGAAGTAAAGGATAAACGTGAACCTCTAGTTGAAGTAAAGGATAAACGTTAACCCTTAGTTGAAGTAAAGAGAAACGTGAATCCCTAGTTGAAGTAAAGAGAAACGTGAACCTCAAGTTGAAGTAAAGAGAAACGTGAATCTCTAGTTGAAGTAAAGAGAAACGTGAATCTCTAGTTGAAGTAAAGAGAAACGTGAACCTCTAGTTGAAGTAAAGGATAAACGTGAACCTCTAGTTGAAGTAAAGAGAAACGTGAACCTCTAGTTGAAGTAAAGGATAAACGTGAATCCCTAGTTGAAGTAAAGAGAAACGTGAACCTCTAGTTGAAGTAAAGGATAAACGTGAACCTTTAGTTGAAGTAAAGGATAAACGTGAACCTCTAGTTGAAGTAAAGAGAAACGTGAACCTCTAGTTGAAGTAAAGGATAAACGTGAATCCCTAGTTGAAGTAAAGAGAAACGTGAATCCCTAGTTGAAGTAAAGAGAAACGTGAACCTCTAGTTGAAGTAAAGAGAAACGTGAATCCCTAGTTGAAGTAAAGAGAAACGTGAATCCCTAGTTGAAGTAAAGAGAAACGTGAATCCCTAGTTGAAGTAAAGAGAAACGTGAATCCCTAGTTGAAGTAAAGAGAAACGTGAACCTCTAGTTGAAGTAAAGAGAAACGTGAATCCCTAGTTGAAGTAAAGAGAAACGTGAACCATTAGTTGAAGTAAAGAGAAACGTGAATCCCTAGTTGAAGTAAAGAGAAACGTGAATCCCTAGTTGAAGTAAAGAGAAACGTGAACCTCTAGTTGAAGTAAAGAGAAACGTGAACCTCTAGTTGAAGTAAAGGATAAACGTGAACCTCTAGTTGAAGTAAAGGATAAACGTGAACCTCTAGTTGAAGTAAAGAGAAACGTGAACCTCTAGTTGAAGTAAAGAGAAACGTGAACCTCTAGTTGAAGTAAAGGATAAACGTGAACCTCTAGTTGAAGTAAAGGATAAACGTGAATCACAAGGTGAGGTAAGGAGAAACGTGAATCACGAGGCAAGGAGAAATTTGAAAGAGAGAGCGAGCGAGCGAAAGAAAGAATCACCAGTTGAAGTAAGGAGAAACGTGAATGACTAGATAAGGTAAGGAGAAACGTGAATGACTAGATAAGGTAAGGAGAAACGTGAATCACGAGGTAAGGAGAAACATGAATAACTAGGTAAGGTAAGGAGAAACGTGAATCACTAGGTAAGGTAAGGAGAAACGTGAATAACTAGGTAAGGTAAGGAGAAACGTGAATAACTAGGTAAGGTAAGGAGAAACGTGAATAACTAGATAACGTAAGGAGAAACGTGAATCACGAGGTAAGGAGAAACATGAATGACTAGGTAAGATAAGGAGAAACGTGAATCACGAGGTAAGGAGAAACGTGAATCACGAGGTAAGGAGAAACGTGAATCACGAGGTATGAGGAGAAACATGAATGACTAGGTAAGGTAAGGAGAAACATGAATCACGAGGTAAGGTAAGGAGAAACATGAATGACTAGGTAAGGTAAGGAGAAACTTGAAGGAGCGAGCGCGGGAAAGGAGGCGCAATACATAACATCAATATCCAAGCAACATCACTGTGGTGAGTGCCATGCATCAACCAAGCCATGCGTGAGCAACTCAGCGAGACTGACCACCCGATCCCGTTAGCCGCCTCTTATAACAAGCATGGGTTGCTGAAGATGAATTCTAACCGGATCTTTACACGTCACTGTGGTATGTGAAACATGGCTAAAAATATCAGGTTGTCAGTGGTACACACGAAATGTCAAACACACAGTTACTATTACTTCAAATATCATATATCGGAAGGATTACGGGTCTCGAAACACACTCACTGCCAGAATGAGTTAAAACTATTTATATCATATTGCATATACATAATACATAACATACGCGGAGTCATTCATCAAGACATGGGTAGATAATGCTTCTATCCTAGGCTAAACGTATCACGGCGTGTGGTACCAAGGGCGGATTTCACATAAACTGTCGGGCCAAGAAAATGCATGTTGGGGGTCGAACCTGGACTTGTTTGACTGAGAGACCACCCAACTGCCCAACTGAGAGAGAGAGAGAGAGGAGAGAGAGGGAGAGAGAGAGAGAGAGAGAGAGAGAGAGAGAGAGAGAGAGAGAGAGAGAGAGAGAGAGGCAGACAGACAGACAGACAGACAGACAGACATGACTACAGTCTACTGACTACAATGCATTCTAATACTCGAAAAAAGCGTTTCGGTCATTTTATTTTTAAAAATACCACGTGGCAAAAAATGTTTTATCGCAGTTTTGTCTTTTGTTATATTTTTTTTATATTTTTACTATATTCAGTTACAAATGTTCACCTTCACCGAACATTCCAAATGCTCAGATTTTATATCATGTTTGTCTGAGGACTGTGTTTCGCCATCAGTATAATAAAATACCATTGCAAAAACCAAATGTCACACTCAAATATATCGTAAACTATTGCATTTCAATCTCGTTTGCTGACACTGAAAAGCTCGCGTTTTCAACACGACGGCAGAAGTCCGTTCCGTTCAATAACCATCATAAGTTGTACGGATAGCAGTCTCTCTTTACTTGCAGAAATGTAGGTCAAGGATAGCTCGCTTTGACCCAGGGAAGAGAAATTACTCCGAGAAAGACGAATATTCGGCCCAAATTATGACTGATGAATCAAATCAAAGACATGGTGAACTCAAATTGCTTCTTTTGCATATATGTATGAACAACATGGCAACACCTGTCATTGGTCGTACCCCCACCTTTTACTTCAAACACGTGTAAACAACAATGGCGCGAAAGTGCACGTGGACACTTGGAACGCTTGATTCTGTAAATATGACAGATATTCGTACACACTGAACACGGAAATGTGTTGTTAGTTGCCCAAACCATACAATTTATGTAATAATTCTTCAAGAGTAGATGCCACCCCCTTTGAAACGACTGCGCAATTATGTAGCCAATCTGGACAGCATCTGACAGAGCGAGGTGCGCGATAGCACTGTAGACTTGCTGGGACCGCTCAGTGTAAACTTGGCGTCAGCATTATAACTCATATTAAATTACTTTCATATTGTGTTTATGATTTCCTTGGTTTTACGACTTAATAAATTCTTTTAACGTGATTTACTTTTCATTATTGATTAAATGTTTGAACTGGTCAACCCAAAAATATTGGGAGAAAAGTTTCAGTAAGTCTTAATTGCGTAAGATTGTGTCATACGGATGACGGGATCATTAACGTTTATTGACGAATGGGAGCGGGAACGCGCTTGCTGTGGTATCTATCCATTATTGATGGATTTATTTTACCGATAAGTGCAAATGTAAGAATGCTAAGAAACCTTCCACTACCATATACCTTCTGTGAATGGTAAACTTTGTAGGCGAACTTTTTAATTGCGATCATGTTGTTGTTGTATGAATTAAACCGTGAGGCATTTAGCCATTTATGTATATCAACAATTATACATCACCGTAGAATGATGTATATAAACTATACGTCGCCACCTGTTTTCCGTTTGGGATTTGTAATCTCGACTACAAAGAATATTTAGTGAGTGAGTATGGTTTTACGCCGCTTTATTTAGCACCATTCCAACAATATCACGACGGGGACACCAGGAATGGGCTTCACACATTGTACCCATGTCGGGATTTGAACCCGGGCCTTCGGCGTGACGAGCGAACGCTTTAACCACTTGGCTACCCGACCGCCCTCTGTAGTATGAAAGATAGAAAGTACCGTTAGTCACTTATACATACATATATAAATAATTATATATCGCTGCCTGTAGCATCGATTGGAATTTGTGATCAGGGCTTCTCAGTATAATTAGGTGAGGTGAGGTGAAATTGGGTTTAACGTCGCGTTATTGCACTTATATAGCGACGTGCATGCACGTGTGTGTGTGTGGCTGCTTGTACTAGTCCGGACTGATGCCGATTGATACCGATTGATAGTGCTTGCCCACTGAGATACCGTGCCGCAGTTTAACATGAATACCCCACTCAGAAACAGTATACTGACTCCGAGCCGACCAGTCCTTCTTTTAGCCCCTTAATGCCGAGCGCCAGACAGGGTAACAACAAGTACCATCTTTTAACGTCTTTTGGTATGATCGAACCCCGGACCTTCCGCTCTCCGGGCGGACGCTCTACCACTAGACCACGGAGGCGGTCCAGTTTATTTTGATGTTAAAGAACCTATATTACAAAGAATAGTTAAAAATGCAAATCTAAAGGTGCAATGCAAAACTAATTAACACTTGAATAAATAAGTAACTTAACAAAAAGATCTCAGGGGCGGACACTCTCTCCACAAGACCACAGAGGCGGTCACTGATGATCGGGTGGGCAAACTGTGTTGTGACTTACATGGGGATCGTGGGACAGACCGGGCGACTTACATGGGGATCAGGGGACAGACCGGGAGACTTACATGGGGATCGGGGGACAGACCGGGTGACTTACATGGACATCGGGGGGACAGACCGGGAGACTTACATGGGGATCGGGGGACAGACCGGGAGACTTACATGGGGATCGGGGGACAGACCGGGTGACTTACATGGACATCGGGGGGACAGACCGGGAGACTTACATGGGGATCGGGGGGACAGACCGGGAGACTTACATGGGGATCAGGGGACAGACCGGGAGACTTACATGGGGATCGGGGGACAGACCGGGAGACTTACCTGGGGATCGGGGGGACAGACCGGGAGACTTACATGGAGATCGGGGGACAGACCGGGAGACTTACATGGAGATCGGGGGAACAGACCGGGCGACATACACGGGGATCGGGGGGACAGACCGGGTGACTTACATGGAGATCGGGGGGACAGACCGGGAGACTTACATGGGGATCAGGGGACAGACCGGGAGACTTACATGGGGATCGGGGGACAGACCGGGAGACTTACCTGGGGATCGGGGGGACAGACCGGGAGACTTACCTGGGGATCGGGGGGACAGACCGGGAGACTTACCTGGGGATCGGGGGGACAGACCGGGAGACTTACCTGGGGATCGGGGGGACAGACCGGGAGACTTACATGGGGATCGGGGGACAGACCGGGAGACTTACATGGAGATCAGGGGGACAGACCGGGAGACTTACATGGGGATCGGGGGGACAGACCGGGAGACTTACATGGGGATCGGGTGGACAGACCGGGAGACTTACATGGGGATCGGGGGACAGACCGGGAGACTTACACGGGGATCAGGGGGACAGACCGGGAGACTTACATGGGGATCAGGGGGACAGACCGGGTGACTTACATGGGGATCGGGGGACAGACCGGGTGACTTACATGGAGATCGGGGGGACAGACCGGGAGACTTACATGAGGATCAGGGGGACAGACCGGGAGACTTACATGGGGATCGGGGGGACAGACCGGGTGACTTACATGGGGATCAGGGGACAGACCGGGAGACTTACATGGGGATCGGGGGACAGACCGGGAGACTTACCTGGGGATCGGGGGGACAGACCGGGAGACTTACCTGGGGATCGGGGGGACAGACCGGGAGACTTACCTGGGGATCGGGGGGACAGACCGGGAGACTTACCTGGGGATCGGGGGGACAGACCGGGAGACTTACATGGGGATCGGGGGACAGACCGGGAGACTTACATGGAGATCAGGGGGACAGACCGGGAGACTTACATGGGGATCGGGGGGACAGACCGGGAGACTTACATGGGGATCGGGTGGACAGACCGGGAGACTTACATGGGGATCGGGGGACAGACCGGGAGACTTACACGGGGATCAGGGGGACAGACCGGGAGACTTACATGGGGATCAGGGGGACAGACCGGGTGACTTACATGGGGATCGGGGGACAGACCGGGTGACTTACATGGAGATCGGGGGGACAGACCGGGAGACTTACATGGGGATCGGGGGACAGACCGGGAGACTTACATGGGGATCGGGGGACAGACCGGGTGACTTACATGGGGATCGGGGGACAGACCGGGTGACTTACATGGAGATCGGGGGACAGACCGGGAGACTTACATGGGGATCAGGGACAGACCGGGTGACTTACATGGAGATCAGGGGGGGGGACAGACCGGGAGACTTACATGGAGATCAGGGGGACAGACCGGGAGACTTACATGGGGATCAGGGGGACAGACTGGGAGACTTACATGGGGATCGGGGGACAGACTGGGAGACTTACATGGGGATCAGGGGGGGACAGACCGGGAGACTTACATGGGGATCAGGGGGGGACAGACCGGGAGACTTACATGGAGATCAGGGGGGGGGACAGACCGGGAGACTTACATGGAGATCAGGGGGACAGACCGGGAGACTTACATGGAGATCGGGGGGACAGACCGGGAGACTTACATGGGGATCAGGGGGACAGACCGGGAGACTTACATGGGGATCAGGGGGACAGACTGGGAGACTTACATGGGGATCGGGGGACAGACTGGGAGACTTACATGGAGATCGGGGGGACAGACCGGGAGACTTACATGGAGATCGAGGGGACAGACCGGGAGACTTACATGGGGATCAGGGGGACAGACTGGGAGACTTACATGGGGATCAGGGGGACAGACCGGGTGACTTACATGGAGATCGGGGGGACAGACTGGGAGACATACATGGAGATCGGGGGGACAGACCGGGAGACTTACATGGAGATCGGGGGGACAGACTGGGAGACATACATGGAGATCGGGGGGACAGACCGGGAGACTTACATGGGGATCGGGGGGACAGACCGGGTGACTTACATGGAGATCGGGGGGACAGACTGGGAGACATACATGGAGATCGGGGGGACAGACCGGGAGACTTACATGGAGATCGGGGGGACAGACTGGGAGACTTACATGGGGATCGGGGGGACAGACCGGGAGACTTACATGGAGATCAGGGGACAGACCGGGAGACTTACATGGAGATCAGGGGGACAGACCGGGAGACTTACATGGAGATCAGGGGGACAGACCGGGAGACTTACATGGAGATCAGGGGGACAGACCGGGAGACTTACATGGGGATCAGGGGAACAGACCGGGAGACTTACATGGGGATCGGGGGGACAGACCGGGAGACTTACATGGGGATCGGGGGGACAGACCGGGTGACTTACATGGGGATCGGGGGGACAGACCGGGAGACTTACATGGGGATCAGGGGGACAGACCGGGAGACTTACATGGAGATCAGGGGGACAGACCGGGAGACTTACATGGGGATCAGGGGAACAGACCGGGAGACTTACATGGGGATCGGGGGGACAGACCGGGAGACTTACATGGGGATCGGGGGGACAGACCGGGTGACTTACATGGGGATCGGGGGGACAGACCGGGAGACTTACATGGAGATCAGGGGGACAGACCGGGAGACTTACATGGAGATCAGGGGGACAGACCGGGAGACTTACATGGGGATCAGGGGAACAGACCGGGAGACTTACATGGGGATCGGGGGGACAGACCGGGTGACTTACATGGGGATCGGGGGGACAGACCGGGAGACTTACATGGAGATCAGGGGACAGACCGGGTGACTTACATGGAGATCAGGGGGACAGACCGGGAGACTTACATGGGGATCAGGGGGACAGACCGGGAGACTTACATGGGGATCAGGGGGACAGACCGGGTGACTTACATGGGGATCGGGGGGACAGACCGGGTGACTTACATGGGGATCGGGGGGACAGACCGGGTGACTTACATGGGGATCGGGGGGACAGACCGGGAGACTTACATGGGGATCGGGGGGACAGACCGGGTGACTTACATGGGGATCGGGGGGACAGACCGGGAGACTTACATGGGGATCGGGGGGACAGACCGGGTGACTTACATGGGGATCGGGGGGACAGACCGGGAGACTTACATGGGGATCGGGGGGACAGACCGGGTGACTTACATGGGGATCGGGGGGACAGACCGGGAGACTTACATGGGGATCAGGGGGACAGACCGGGAGACTTACATGGAGATCAGGGGGACAGACCGGGAGACTTACATGGAGATCAGGGGGACAGACCGGGAGACTTACATGGAGATCAGGGGACAGACTGGGAGACTTACATGGAGATCAGGGGGACAGACCGGGTGACTTACATGGGGATCGGGGGACAGACCGGGAGACTTACATGGAGATCAGGGGACAGACCGGGTGACTTACATGGAGATCAGGGGGACAGACCGGGAGACTTACATGGAGATCAGGGGGACAGACCGGGAGACTTACATGGGGATCAGGGGGACAGACCGGGAGACTTACATGGGGATCGGGGAACAGACCGGGTGACTTACACGGGGATCGGGGAACAGACCGGGTGACTTACATGGAGATCGGGGGGACAGACCGGGAGACTTACATGAGGATCAGGGGGACAGACCGGGAGACTTACATGGGGATCGGGGGGACAGACCGGGTGACTTACATGGAGATCGGGGGGACAGACCGGGTGACTTACATGGAGATCGGGGGAACAGACCGGGAGACTTACATGGGGATCAGGGGGACAGACCGGGTGACTTACATGGGGATCAGGGGGACAGACCAGGAGACTTACATGGGGATCGGGGGGACAGACCGTGTGACTTACATGGGGATCAGGGGGACAGACTGGGTGACTTACATGGAGATCAGGGGGACAGACCGGGAGACTTACATGGGGATCGGGGGGACAGACCGGGAGACTTACATGGGGATCAGGGGGACAGACCGGGTGACTTACATGGAGATCGGGGGGACAGACTGGGTGACTTACATGGAGATCAGGGGGACAGACCGGGAGACTTACATGGGGATCAGGGGGGGACAGACCGGGAGACTTACATGGAGATCAGGGGGACAGACCGGGTGACTTACATGGAGATCGGGGGGACAGACCGGGTGACTTACATGGGGATCGGGGGAACAGACTGGGTGACTTACATGGGGATCAGGGGGACAGACCGGGAGACTTACACGGGGATCAGGGGGACAGATCGGGAGACTTACACGGGGATCAGGGGGACAGACCGAGAGACTTACATGGAGATCGGGGGGACAGATCGGGAGAATAACACGGGGATCAGGGGGACAGACCTGTATGCATACATTGTTTGCTCTGACGTCATGACCTGTATGCATACATTGTTTGCTCGGACGTCATGACCTGAATATATACATTGTTTGTTCTGACGTCATGACCTGTATAAATACATTGTTGGCTCTGACGTCATGACCTGAATATATACATTGTTTGTTCTGACGTCATGACCTGTATGAATACATTGTTTGCTCTGACGTCAAGACCTGTATGAACACGTTGTTGCGTGTGTTCGTCAAGATAGTTTGTATCTTATATCCAATTTATTTGTTTTTGAACAGCGGGAGAAGAAAGGATACTGGTTTTATACGAATAGTTTGTATTGTATGAATTGTTATTTTTTTACATAGGTATTGTACTATAGTTTAAACATTATGTTTCATTACGTGGGACTACCCGTGAAGATCCTGGGCAGAATAGGTCTTCAGCAACCCATGCTTGTTGTAAGAGGCGACTAACGGGATCAGGTGGTCCTTCCAGCTGACTTGGTTGATGCATTGCATCGTATCCCAATTGCGTGGATCGATGCTCATGACGTCAATCACTGGATTGTCTGGTCCAGACTCGATTATTTACATACCTCCGTCAAATAGCTGGAATATTGCTGAGTGCAGCATTAAACAACACACAAAGAAACAATTATTGCCTTACGTCTGTAAAACGTTTGGATACTAGTTTCTGACGAGTGATTATCTGAACAAACATGCCTGGTTCCACATCATTTGACAGTGTGTAATAAACGAGGTGGTTCATCAAGGCACCGTATTCCTGAGAATGACACTGTGTGATAAAATGAGTGTGTGTTTCCGAAGCGTAAATATCTTATACAGTAAAGTACGTTTATAACGAACACGCTTATAACGAACTGATGGATAAAATGAACTGACTTTCTCATCTTCTGATCCTCATGAGAATATATCATGACTTAAACTTTAGCAAGGCATGTAAGTATTTTTAAAAGTGTTAAGGTCTTCGGCTGCTCCAGAGTGGGAAATCGATGACATTTGTGCCAGGTATCAAATCTCGTGTTTTAATTATTACAACTGTACTTGCGATAAGATAGGTGTTGCTTTATAGTCATCAATTAGTGCATGCACAGAGACTGCAGGGGTGAAGGGGTTGTTTCAAAATCAGAATTTGACAATTTTAGTAATTCGGGCAATTTAACAATTGTACGATGAATGCAAGGTGCCGTGACTTAGGATAAGGTCGGGGAGACTGGCTGGGGAGGACTCGTCAGGCGGTATTCCACTGTGCCACAGTACTGAATGGGCGGGAATTTAAATGATGAGACTGGTTTGGATACGTTCTCCCACCACCTCTGCCTTCAACCTAACAGCTTAATTAACGCTGAGCTCTGTATCTGATATTCAAGTTGATTGGCTCAATTTGCCTGTACGATGTTCACAGCTGTATGAGTGGAACAGATGTCAAATGACGTCGAAAGATTTTGAAAATACATAAACAGTAAACTACGGTTATAACGAACTTAAAGGGACTGCTAATTTTAGTTCGTTATAACCGTAGTTCGTTATAAGTACATATACAGCATGACTACAGCAAGTAGTCGGGACCAAAAAAGTAAGTTCGTTATATCCGTCAGTTCGTTATAAGCGTGTTCGTTATAACCGTAGTTTACTGTACATTACATTGTTCTCACTACATCTTAGCCGAGTAACAGTTAAACCAACGCACTCCTGGGACACACTGTGAGTGAGTGAGTGAGTATGGTTTTACGGCGCTTTTAGCAACATTCCAGCAATATCACGGCGAGGGACACCAGAAATGGGCTTCACACATTGTACCCATGTCGGGAATCGAACCCGGGTCTTCGGCGTGAGGAGCTAAGGCTGTAACCGCTAGGCTACCCGATCGCCCCTGAGACACACTGTGTTCAAGTTACATGCTGATGTTTATGTAAGCGCATCTATAGACTCACATTTTTGGAAAAAATGTAGTGATATTCTCTTGTTTATAAGTGGAACCAACACGTTTTCTGAAGACTTCTAATCTTATAAAAATCAAATTTGTGCTAAATCCTGTCAAGCGAAGTCTGTGTTACAAAGTCCAACCCCCAATGTGTGACCTGCCACCCGGGTCAGTATAGGTCCCTCCCCCTCCCCCCCCCCCCTCCCACCTCCCAATGTGTGACCTGCCACCCGGGTCAGTATAGGCCCCTCCCCCCACCCTCCCACCTCCCAATGTGTGACCTACCACCCGGGTCAGTATAGGTCCCCATCCCCCAATGTGTGACCTGCCACCCGGGTCAGTATACGTCCCCATCCCCCAATGTGTGACCTGCCACCCGGGTCAGTATAGGTCCCCACCCCCCAATGTGTGACCTGCCACCCGGGTCAGTATAGGTCCCCACCCCCCAATGTGTGACCTACCACCCGGGTCAGTATAGGTCCCCACCCCCCAATGTGTGACCTACCACCCGGGTCAGTATAGGTCCCCATCCCCCAATGTGTGACCTGCCACCCGGGTCAGTATACGTCCCCACCCCCCAATGTGTGACCTGCCGCCCGGGTCAGTATAGGTCCCAGCCCCCCAATGTGTGACCTACCACCCGGGTCAGTATAGATCCCCACCCCCCAATGTGTGACCTGCCACCCAGGTCAGTATAGGTCCCCACCCCCCAATGTGTGACCTGCCACCCGGGTCAGTATTGGTCCCCAGCACGATCCTAGAAAGGTTCCGAGAAAGGAAACGAGATCCTGCAATTTCCGTACAATCCAAGTTCACATTGGCGAGGTCTACGACTGCCCGTACTATCCAAATTCACATTGGCGAGGTCCACGAGTGTCCGTACTGTCCAAGTTTACATTGGCGAGGTCCACGACTGCCCGTACTGTCCAAGTTCACATTAGCGAGGTCCACAACTGCCCGTACTGTCCAAGTTCACATTAGCGAGGTCCACAACTGTCCGAACTAGCGAGGTTCATATCGGTGAGTACTACCGAGCTATCAGTTCGACATTCATGGCTGACTACGGCATAAAATATCACTCACTCGTACATAGTATTGTCAAGAATAAATTATTTTTGGTTGACAGCTGTGTTTGTTGATTTGAATGCATTGCTATGAAACAACTGTTCTGTTGTATAAGGGAAGCATCTTCCACGTTATCTGCGTTGAGTGATTTCTTGGTCGGTCGGTCGGTCGGAAGAACAGACAGACAGACGGTGTGTGTGTGTGTGCGTGTGTGTGTGTGTGTGTTTATGTGAAAAAAACCTATTAAAATTAAAAAATAAAGTTTAACATAGATATACCTTAAATATTCAACAGACAATTCTCAACATATGCAAAATATCGTCTTCATAATTTGTGATGTACTGCAATGCACGTGTTCAACCGTCGCACGAGGATATCGTGGTCCATGGTCAATGTCTTGGCCCAATGCACGTGAAAAACGAGCTTCCATGCACGTGGCTACGACCTCTAGAACTGTAGACTAAGTTCCAATGGATGGAGGAGGAATCGTAAGACTAATTTATGGGTAAGAAAGGGCCATCCATTTCGCTATTATTTATCTTTTATTTCGTCATTTCTTATGGGTTTTATGCCTAAACGTATATAATTTCAATATCGATATTTGTGTTGGATAGTTTGGTTCCTCGTGAACAAAACACCACGAAAATGTGTTGTCCTTATCCACAGCTAATTCTCACCAAGAGACCTTATTTACAATAAACAAGTGCTAAACATAGCGGAGTTATGCCCCCTTTTCGTTGAGGTAAATCAGTTTTCGTCATTTACGGCAGACTATTTTTTGCATTGAATTTATGTCGTTATACATACGCATATCACTCCATTTGATATATATTTATGTCCTTCAAATATTAGGCGGTATTTTGTTCGCTCACAGTTTCGGTAAAGCTGCTAAATAAAAAAAATCGTTGCTCAGTACTTTTATCGGTGTTCACTAAAACGCGGAGAAATGTCCTGTTTTTCAACGCAGAATAAATTCTCGGACAAAATTTAGCAGTGTCAGATTTTCAAACCGGTTTAATATTTACAGTTAAATTTACACCATCAGATATGAAATTTAATATTCTACATCTCTGCGTAATTTTATAGCCAGAGGTAGATCCAGTGCCGTGTGAGCGCAATCCTCGCACAACCTTCACTTTTCCGATCTTAGGAAAACGTACGTCAGAAAAAAACCTCGGCATCCAATGATTACCGTAAACAGTGTAACGTGCACGTGTCCCTATGACGACGTTCTTAGGCTTATACTTAGCTAAGATTTTACTAAGACCGTTTCAAGATCCAGTCTTAGACCGAATCTTAGCAAAGCAAAATCTTAAAAACTTAAGACAAAAATCGTGCTCAGCAAAATTTGAGCTAAGACCACTTTCATGATCCCGAGACCTGGTCTGCCAAATGGCTGCCGATATGAATCAACGAAGTTTTTTCAGTAAGTATGTTGCAGTTACAGCTATATTTAACATCGGAATCTCTTAACTATGTTTTCCATGTATATGCACAATCGCGACAATTTGTTTTTGACCCGTGAAGATCCGGGGTAGAATAGGTCTTCAGCAACCCAAGCTTGCCGTAAAAGGTGACTATGCTTGTCGTAAGAGGCGACTAACGGGATCGGGTGGTCAGGCTCGCTGACTTGGTTGATGCATGTCATCGTATCCACATGGCATGGTCTGGGTGCTAATCACTGGATTGTCTCGTCCGACTCGATTATTTACAGACCGCCGTCATACAGCTGGAATATTGCGGCGTTAAACAACAAACAGAGGCACACTTATAAACCAAACAAACCAGACAGTGTGACAGCAATCATCCATGAGTACAGTTACTTATGCCAATTAAACACGGGATTCATATGGAACTGGTATGGCGCCTGTGTGTGTGTGTGTGTGTGTGTGTGTGTGTACTTTCCGACCATAATGCATCGGGCTGGTCACGTGACCCATTTTTGGAAACCATACCATATGTTATAGATATATGGAAAGCTTTTTGAAATTGGCATTCGACAGTATCGCAAAAACAAATCCAAACACCAAAATAATGACTTTATAGCCATTTGTAGTCAAAATCAAATTTTCGAAGATTTTCTTAAGTGTCTACCAGTAACTCCATATTCTTCAAGACCAATGGCGAACAGTATGGTATCTGAGGAAAGAGAAGAACCCGGGCAATAATCTCAATACAGACAAAGAAGGAAAATGGGACAAAGATTTTTTATTTTTTTTTAAAAAAAAGGTCCACGCACTATATAACGACGTAAGTGCGTGCATGTCTGTGTATGTGCGTGCGTGAGTCCGGACTTATGCCAGTCTTATAGAGCTATCCCTTTGAGATACCAAGCCGCAGTTTAACATGAATACTCCACTCAGTCGCTCTCAATCCAAACGGACCAGTCCGTGTTATATTACTCCCGAGCGCCGGAAAGGTTACCATAACGTACCATCTTGTAACGTCATTTGTTATGACGCGGCCGGGGATCGAACCACAACCTTTTGCTCTCCGGGCAGACGCTCTATCCACTAAACCACGGGGGCGGTCTCCGGGCAGACGCTCTATCCACTAAACCACGGGGGCGGTCTCCGGGCAGACGCTCTATCCACTAGACCACGGAGGCGGTCTCCGGGCAGACGCTCTGTCCACCAAACCACGGAGGCGGTCTCCGGACAGACGTTATATCAACTAGACCACGGAGGCGGTCTCTGGACAGACGTTATCTACACTAAACCACGGAGGTGGTCTCCGGACAGACGCTCTATACACTAGAACACTAGAACAAGGCACCGACCCTTCGAGGAGCCGAACATTATTTTTCTGCACTTCCAGCATGTCCAATTCAGTTTTTTCAAAACCAGAGGCAATTCATTTTGGGAAAATATCTCAGATCCTCCCCATAATATCAATGGGTCGGTCCTGTAATTCTCTTAGAAAGAATAACAAACTCAGTGGTATAAGTAATTGAGCAATTCATTCATGACAGTTGAGTTTCATATATAAAAGTGTTGCCATCTAGATATAAATGTTCAATTGATCTCGTCAAGATCCGGGGTAGAATATTGGTCTCAGCAACCAATGCTTGTCGTAAGAGGCGACTAACGGGATCGGGTGGTCAGGCTCGCTGACTTGGTTGTTGCATGTCATCGTATCCCAATTGCTTCGATCATGTCAAGCACTGGATTGTCTGGTTCAGACGCGATTATTTACAGACCGCCGCCATACAGCTGGAATAGTGCGGCGTTAAAAAACATGCAGCTACGATTGTTGTAATCACTCAAGTTTAACACAGGCTTACCACAACCGGAAAACAATCGCAGTCTTACGCCTTGCTGTTTACATTATACTCTCTGGTTGAAGGAGTTGCGTCCCTTGGGCACACCAGAAACTTATGATTGTGGGTTCGAATCCCGGTTCGCCACGATTATGTTTCTAGGTTTGTCAGCACCATACCCGTGCTCGTGGGTTTCACCGAAGTGGTTAACGTCTGAGACCTGCATCACTCCCACATTAAGCTGACACGCCGTGATATAACTGGAATACTGTTAAAAGCGGCGTTAAACCCAACTCACTCACTCACTCATTGAAGAAATGAGGAATACTGGACAATGTTCTATTTATCATTTGGTTTCTTGGTTATGTCACACCACAGTCATTAAATTTATGCTTTTAAATAAATGCAGTATTTCATCAGAGTATTAACTTGCCAGTTTTGCATACATCGACATCTTTCACTCGTTGTTTAAGTTATATCATAAATATTATAATATGGACATTATATTATATTTCTGAATATATACTACTTAAAAGAACACCCGATTGATTCATATGGCTATAGATCATCTGTCATGGCTGGTGGATATTGCAACACAGCCTCGCAACTGTGGGTGTTCTTAAACTTGTTTTGAGTGGTATATAGGTTGAATAAATTGCAAATACATTTTCTTCAAAACAAATGCATAAAGGTAGACAACTCTGAATTATTCACATGTCGGTTGTCACACCGATAACAAGACCAAAACAATGAAGAAGCACACGTAAAATATATTACATTGTTCTCCTCAACGCCAGACCCAAACCCGATTCTCGTTTGACATTCAGTTAAACGGTTGCATTTGTTCGCTCAAAGTTCCTATGTAAGAGCACGTGCATTACGTGACACACGAGCAATATTCCTTGAACCTTACGCTGGTCTTCCAGACCTTACATAATAGCTCATAAAGTGAATCAACTCAAGTCTAGAATGATTTGTCAAATCTGGAATGACTTAAGCATGGTCTTGGCTCCATTGGGATTTTACATATAACTTTGAAGATATATATTTTTAATAAGATAATTATATTTCTAGGACTAAATGTTGGTCTAGCCTTTGGCGACTATCTGCACGTCGTAGCTGTACATAAAGGCGGGTGTCTACTTTGCGTGCGTGACTTTATAAGTAATTTGGCGTGTGTGTGTGTGCGTGTGCGTGTGCGTGCGTGCGTGCGTGCGTGCGTGCGTGTTCATAACCCAATCTTAACTTTATACATTATGTTAGTATATGTCTTTATTTACCTTATTCAGATCATGACGTTATAATTTGCTTTTATGTCTAGTGTCTCGTAGGCCATACCTGGTCGGATGTTATATTTTATTGTTTGTGTACGTGTTTTAGTATGAAGTGTATATAAAATGTGACAATATAATAAACATTATTCTTCTCTGTAAGAATTTCTGTATCACCCATTATATCTTAATCAGTTTCACCTCCCCTTCAGAAAAATGCACTGATTGCCACTTCTGTCGTAGAAAAACATAATTTGTCGAATGACGTCAACAATCTTCCGCTATGACGTCGTTTTGAGTGTGACGTCACTCCGACCTTACATCACAATAAGATTCGAATGGCGTCAACAATGCCGTCCGGATGACGTAAACAATACACTGGTACGCAAGAAGTAATATTTGCGCTAATGCACGTACGATTTTTATGAACTCGGTTATTTATTATATACTTCAGTGTGAAAGACTGAGTTTTCTGAAGTTGAGAAAAGTGATATTTTCATTGCAGTGAACATAACACTTGATATTTCACTGCAGTGAACATAACACCTGATATTTCACTGCAGTGAACATAACACGTTGACGGAACTATGTTGGCCTACACGAGACAGCTCGTACACAAACTGTTGATTTACGTCAGTTCAACGTTGACAAGTCATATAATGACAGATGGTCATTTATGTAGTTAATACCGATTACTTGAATTGCGTGTATTCTTTCGCTTCGAACAACCTTCTCATTGATTTGAAATTTATTTTTTGATGAAGTTGATTTTGTATATAATCATATCCAAATTTATACTAAAGAATTTTAGTGACATCAAATAGTGATATTTTCATTGCAGTGAACATAACACTTGATATTTCACTGCAGTGAACATAACACCTGATATTTCACTGCAGTGAACATAACACGTTGACGGAACTATGTTGGCCTACACGAGACAGCTCGTACACAAACTGTTGATTTTTCATTTATGTAGTTAATACCGATTCTTACCGTTTGTTATTTTGTTGAAAATGATTTGTATTAAACTGTGAATTTCTCTTCTGATTTGTCAGTCGATACTTTACGTTTCGCAAAGCGCCATTTTGTTACTTGAATTGCGTGTATTCTTTCGCTTCGAACAACCTTCTCATTGATTTGAAATTTATTTTTTGATGAAGTTGAATTTGTATATAATCATATCCAAATTTATACTAAAGAATTTTTGGTTACTTTCTGTTTATATTTTTTAAGATCGTCGTACTTACAGGGGGTGGAAAACCGTCCATGTGTGTTATGTAGGGAGAATTTACGCTTGAAGGTTTTACATTTGTAATGAAATAATTTAATCTTCCTGCAGACAACTACACCAAAAGTATATAATAAATAGGATATTTCATGTGTCGAGTGAAATATCATGTTTCTCTCATCTCGTGACGGGGGAAAAGGAGATATTTTCACTCGTGGCTACGCCACTTGTGAAAATATCCACACACACACCCCACACCCCACCCCACACCCCCCCACCCCACACCCCACACCGTGTCAAAAGACACGAGGGTGAGATTTTATTTATCATCCAACATGATTCTTCAAACTTTTTCAGTTTGTAGACAGTTATTAGCAGTGTCTTCAGTGTAAAAAAGTACTGTAAACAGCTTCAGTAGCAGAGCCATTAGTGATGTCATTTGATTGTGACGTCATGGTAACAGTGACGTCACAATGATCTGCAAAGCATTGTGATGCAATTTCATCCAAGCGATATCTCCTGTGGGAGCCAGTTTGGGATGATAATATAAGGGTAACGCTATTTTTCAGGGCATTATCATTTGCAGAAGCTCGAGGTCTTCCATTAACTGCCCGACGAAGGAGGGCAGTTGAAAAGACAGAGGGCTTCTGCAAATGATAATGCCCTGAAAAATAGCGTTACCGTTATTATAGCTAAAATGGATGGAATTTGTTATCAAATAAAAATAAACAACACTGTCGATTTTGAAACATTTACTGCAATCAACACGAATGTCACTGACCCACTTTTACTAATATGGAAACGTCATAGAACAAACCAGATGACGTCACTATTGAACGTCACGTCACCTATCCCTATCCTATGACGTCCTAACAACGGGCGTGATAATGGCCCGTCGTCAAGTAATATGAGGGCATTATCAAGTTACAGTGGCCCGCTCATTTCTGATAACATGCGGGCGTTTTTATGATAATTCTATCCATTTTAGCTATAAAACGTGTTAAGGGGCATTCACACAGTACAACTAGTTGTATACAACTTGTTGTACCGTGTGAATGCACCTTTATATGTATAAAGCATGCAAGTATGGACTGGTTTGTGTCCGTTAGCAGCTGACAAATTCATACAAACATATATTTTTAAAATGTGTTTGTATAACTGAAGAGTCGCACGTGATCACGTGACACGACGTGTTGAGACGATGGTGAGTCGTTCAATGAGTCGACGGGGAAGTTCTATTTCCAGTGTGTAGATTACCACTCTTCACGGTATATACGGAAATGTACCTGCGGTTTTTCCATGTCGTGACCTGAACGCATTTGCTCTTAGTTTCACAAAAGTATAGTTAGTGGCTCAGTAAACTTGAAATTCTGTAATTTTCATTTTAAACACGGAAAAAATGACGATAACTTCTCGGCTGCTAGAACATGCATTGACTGTCCTATGTTAGTCAAATATGAGGTGTCTCGCACATACACACACGCACGCACGCACACACACACACACACACACACACACACACGAATCACGAATACTTATGAACAGATGTCAGAATTAGCTCCACAAAAGCAGAATGTCCATCACAGTTGAAAACCTATACAAGTCCCTAGGTCATAAAAGGGTACGATTTGAAGTTACATGGTTAAAATAAATATCGAAATAAAATAATATATAAATAAAATTTCTACGAACATCATTAACTTTTTGTTTAATTGTTGAATCTGCGTATGAAATACGACTATATTTGCGTCCCGCGTACCACACTACTGAGCCCCGATAAAACAGACCCCCGAATCTCGCGTACCAAAAGGGGGTTGGCCACCTCAAATATTCAACTGCGAAAAACGTTTTTTCAAATTCAATTTACTCCATCTTCAGCTTAAATGACTTTGAACGATCAGTTGAGCTGAAGCCCTGGTTACGTTGGTTGGTTGGTTTGTTGTTTAACGCCGCACTCAGCAATATTTCAGCTATATGACGGCGGTCTGTAAATAATCGCGTCTGGACCAGACACTCCAGTGATTGACATCATGAGCACCGATCCACGTTGATCACATGACCCACGCTGAATCTTTACATACTTGCTCAAGGAAAGATTCCAATTATTTGAAATAATATTTCTAAGAAATGATAATATGTGTGCATAGAGTTAATAAAAGTGGGTTACATCTTGCATGCACTCAAGTTAAAACCACTTTCTCGCGTGTACTATCAGGCTCCTCACAGCGATGGCCCGTTCGCGCAGCTCTCTATATTACCGAGAGAGTAACGAAGGTGTCACGCGCTGGGAAGGAGCTTGGTGTACTATGTTTAAAGGGCGATAACTCCTGCAGCTTTCTTTGTTCAGGGCAGTGGTGATGGCTTGCCCTACGACAGTACAGAAAAACCTCACAGAATTATATGCAGTATTGAAACATTATCCTGACTGCATTTGTAATACTTGATAACAGAATCATTTAAAGGACCTAACTAGTTAGAATTCATTCTACGTCTTCTATCGTCCCATTTAGGTCTCAAAGCCCCGACATTGGTACAATGTGTGAAGCCCATTTCTGGTGTCCCCCGCTGTGATATTGCTGGAATATTGCTAAAAGCGGCGTAAAACCACATTCACTCACTCTAAAGAAAATGCTGTTGAAAGCATGTTCTATATACCACTCAAAAGAAGTTAAAGAAAACCCGATTTATGGCATAACAGATCAACCACAGTAATATGAAAGAAATGGATGATCTTTAGCTTCTTTTAAGTTGCATGTTTCAGCCTACGGGCCATATTTTCAATATTAATCCTACATAAAAAGAGTCAAGTCTGGACTCGTCCCGGAGTACCGGCCAATCCACTCGACTAGCGCTTTGTCTCTGAAAATATACAATTTTGAAAAGCAGCCCCAAAGAGATGTCAGATTCCTGTGTAAAAAACTAGACTTGCTTCATTTAGAGTTATAGCATTCAAAAACGGCTGGCCGGTAGGGAAAATAATATAGCTCGGGGACTGTGAGACAGACTAGACATCACACCCACGGTTCCGTTAGAACTTTGGACGGAGGTGACTTATGGATAAAACTCATTTAATTATTCAAACAGATTTTATTGACATTTTAATCTCGATTTGAAAAAACACTCTCCAGAAATATAACACGCATATAATTATTAATATAATATTAAACATATGAAATAGAAAATGTATGTACATATGTGGAATAAAATATGGAGCAAACATAATGAATAAAATCGATCACATCATTAAACTAGTGGAATCTTTGGCTTGCGATACTGTATTTATTGACTGCTCTAACAAGAATTTCATTTACACTTTCCGAAGAGTTCACATTACCAAAACAAATTGCATCAAATTTTAAATCTTACACAATTTTGTGAGAATTCAGAAAATAATTGAGAACAGAATTTGGTATACCTATGACCTATGGCATGCAAGAAAATAATGAAAAACATTTTCATTTTCTGAACCACATTCGCATGCTTGGGTAACTCCTGGGAGAAATCGTTTGATATTACCCAAGCGATAGCTCCTCCGGTTTGAGGGGCGGTCGGGTAGCCTGGTGGTTAAAGCGTTCGCTCGTCACGCCAAAGACCCGGGTTCGATTCCCGACATGGGTACAATGTGTGAAGCCCATTTCTGGTGTCCCCCGCCGTGATATTGCTGGAAAAAGCGCCGTAAAACCATACTCACTCACTCACTCCTCCGGTTTTGGAGGATAGATTCTATTAAATGCGATATAAATTGGCAATTTCAAAGTATAAGTGTAATTGGGCTATCTTTAAGTGAATCCTGACGTTTAGATATCTCTTTCAGCTCACGGTCATGCTTGTTGGAATTTCGCGACGGTTTCCTGGGACGTTTATTGCCATCATAGCCAAAGGTTCCGAAGCTCTCGCCACGGTCGCTTCTAGTGACGTCATCGCATTTAATGACGTCAGCAATTGTGACGTCATCATATGCTATTACGTCATCGATTATGACATCATCGGTATTCGTTTTCTCATGTTGTTTTATCTCTATGTCTTCATAGAGATTGTCAGGCGTTAGCTCTAATTGGTTCCAAGATTGTAATTTTTCTTCCCTCACGCTGGGTAGGAAGGGAGTTTGGTGTTCCCGCCCACGTGGGAACGTATCGTATTTCCCAGGCGCTTTGGGTATTGAGACTGCTTTAGATTCTAACTTTTTCTTTGCCAGTGTGTTCGTGTATTTCTGTTTATAACGTGAAAACGCTTCCAAGTCTGTCGACTCTTGTATTGTACTGAGGTCGGGGTAGAGTCGAGAAGGGCATGAAGGGATCTTTAACACATGTTCCCGCTCAGTCACCTGCAACACGTCATAATAGTGCTCCGGTGACGTCATCGTGTCTATGACGTCACCATCTGTGGAATAACCCATGTTGTTATATCCAACGGGCGTTTCCGATTTGGTGTCATTGTTGAGAACTTTGATTGGCGCCGTTTCCACTTTGACAACGTTTTGGGACGTCGTTGTGTAGTATTCAATCGTGGGATCTTCACTAACCTCGGAATCCTCAAAATCTAGACTTTCTCCAGGCTCAAAATCGGAAAATATTAACTTATGAATATTCTCCGGAGAGTCAGGCAGGCATACCTTCCTGCGACAAATATTCTCGCCTTGTTGTAACCTCGCTCTTGTCGTCAGTACAAACGGATTTTCCAAGCTGTCAGATAACACTAGATCTGGACTTTTCGGCCCCTCCCCATTCTCGATAATTCTCTCGCCAAAATTTGGAATAGGCATTCGCTGCCTGTAAATCTCTTCGCTGTTGATGTGCTGCAGAGAAAAGAACCTGTTGCTAAAAGTCGGACGCCCTTGGATAAGGCCAAGACGTTTTTTTCGGAAGGTGAAATTGTCGTCTAGAATCTTTTCTTGAGATGGCATGCAGCTGTAGCCGGAAGCTGGCGGTTTAATGTGCACTCTCAGATCCTCGCGACAACATGGCAACCCGCAGGTGTGTCCTGGCGGGTCGTGTGCAAAATGAGCGAAATCAGAGTAGTAGACATTGGTGGGCATGTTCTTCAGCTTTAACTTCTGAAATACAATGAAACTAAGGTTTCAAATAATATATCATGTATAATGGTTGGTTTGTTGGTTTGTTGTTTAACGCCGCACTCAGCAATATTCCAGCTATATGACGGCGGTCTGTAAATAATCGAGTCTGGACCAGACAATGCAGTGATTGACGTCATGAGCATCGATCCACGCAATTTGGATAAGATGACATGCATGAATAAATTAAATTGAATTAAATTAAAATTAAAATAAATAAACTAAGTACATATATAAATATATATATATAATAAATAAATAAATAAATATATAATAAAATTTAATTAATAAATAAATGAAATACCTGTAATATTTTTCGTGGCACAGCTCCCCTCCCCCATAGTAAATGGCTAGTCACAAAATAATGTTCTAAATTTATTCATGGCCACCTCACTCCCCCACGCCCCCACGCCCCCACGCCCCTACTCCCTTACACCCCTAAAATAAATGACCAGTCCCTAACCGATATCAAATGTGCCCGACTTCGTGCTTTGTGAACCCTACATTTGCCTGACAATGCTCTTGGTACGTTGGTTAAATTATAGACTATAACATCGCATATTGGCGGTATACAGGTGATGGAGAACCCGTCAAGTATTGAGTTATTCTAAGCCTATCCTGTTTGTCAGGCATCTGTTTAGAACAATGTTTTTGTTTACGCCGTATTCGCCAATAAACCAGCTGTATGACGTCGGCATGTAAAAAATCGAATCGGGACCAGACAATCCCGTGACTGATGCTATGACCCTGAGCATCCGATCCATTATGTCGTCTTGTACGTCATGCAAAGGTTGCTGGGGATCAAGTTTAACCCCCCAATCCCCATGGTGATTGTTCACTGGAAAGCAACTAAAATATACAACCTAGAGTAGCAGGTGTGTCTCAGATGTGGTAAACAGTACAACTGAGTTACCTAGACTTCGCTCCCACGCCAAGCTGACACGCCCTGATATATAACAGGGGCGGTCGGGTAGCCTAGTGGTTAAGCGTTCGCTCGTCACGCCGAAGACCCGTGTTCGATTCCCGACATGGGTACAATGTGTGAAGCCCATTTCTGGTGTTCCCCGCCGTGATATTGCTGTAATATTGCTAAAAGCGGCGTAAAACCATTCTCACTCACTCACTCACTGCAAATGCGGATCCAACATTTTTAACAGAGAGGGGCCCAAAGCTCCCTAGTCCCGTACTCATGTTGAGTCTTAGATTTCCCATCCTCGACAATCAGTGTATTATATTCTCCATTAGGATACTGTGGACACATCACCGCGGCAGCATTTTAAACCCTTTGCAAAACGGTGGGCCCTAAAATTAGCCGTCCAATGAAATAACTCACGTGAGCGAGATACATTCTGTGTAAGTTCCCGGTAGGAGATTATAGCTGATGAGACCAAGGCCGCGTTTCAAAATGTCACCGTAGGACTACGAATATCTCAATTACCATGCTTTAACATTGACTTGTTCCAACAATATCCTTGCCTACCAACAATATAACAATACCCTTGCGCAGCAACAATACCCTTGCGTACCAACAATAGCCATGCGTACCAACAACACCCTAGCCTACCGACAATACCCTTGCCTACCAACAACACCCTTGCCTACCAACAATACAATAATACCCTTGCCTACCAACAATACAATGATACCCTTGCCTACCAACAATACAATAATACCCTTGCCTACCAACAATACAACAATACCCTTGCCTACCAACAATACAATAATACCCGTGCCTACCAACAATACAACAATACCCTTGCCTACCAACAATACAATAATACCCTTGCCTACCAACAATACCCTTCCGTAACACAATACCCATGCGTACCAGCAATACCCATGCGTACCAACAATACCCTTGCGTAACGGGGCCCTGTGTGTATCATAAATGGAATGGAGATATACTACTCTAGGTGGGGGCACAGGTGACCCACTCGTCTCAGGCGCCGCGATTCGCTGTTCAGAGCTGCGTCCCTTGGACACGCCAGAAACCTATGATTGTGGGTTCGAATCTCGGTTCGCCCCGATTATGTTTCTAGGTTTGTCAGCACCATACCCGTGCTCGTGGGCTTCACCAAAGTGGTAAACGTCTGGGACCTATATCACTTCATGCTTTCCTCCCACATTAAGCTGACACGCCGTGATATAACTGGAATACTGTTAAAAGCGGCGTTAAACCCAACTCACTCACTACTCTAGGTTATCGAGGATGTAGATTTCCCTGAGGACCTTATGACAGATGGAACTTCACGTTGATAGTCCGGTCCAAAGTACATTAGATGGGGTTGGATTCCGATCCTTCAAACAGATCCATTTTGTTTGTCAGATCAGTGGAATTGTCTTGTATCATTAATTATGTTATTTATGCAGTGACTTATGTCCCAGTTCCACACGTGACACCAAGGTTTGGGTAACTGGCACAAGGTCGCATTGCATCTAAAAGAAGCGCCAGTAAAATATACCACGGGTCTCGAGACTGCTGTTAGTTCGTGGTTGATCACAGGCCACACTGGGTAGGATAGGCTCATTTTTCTATTTATCCTTTAGTGTTAAAAAACATCTTGACCCTCCCTAGAAGAAAATAGTTTTAATGAAACAACTGAAAAGGTTTTAATAATCCTTCCAAAAGTCTTCTTCAATTTTTATGTCCTTTCACTTTTGTTTTGTTTTTTCCATTCCGCTACATTAAAGCAATTTGTTTCTTTTCAACATTTCACCACTTAAACGATTTTTCCCTTGGGTAGTTCATGCTTCTCTTTGATAATAACAATAATCATATTATTATAAGTATATGTCGTGATAGGCAACTGTGCTTATCGTAAGACGCGACAAATGGATCGGATGGTCAGTCTCGCTGACTTAGGTGATGCATGTCATTGTATCCCAATTGCATAGATTGATGCTCATGACGTCTATCATCGGATTGTCTGGTCCAGACTCGTATATTTACAGACCGCCATCATATATCTGAAATATTCCCGAGTGCGGCATTAAGCAACAAACATAATAATAATAACAATAACTATAATAATAATAATAATAATAATAATAATAATAATAATAATAATAAATCTCCAAATGAATTGAAATCAACATGAAAAACTTGAATGTTTTACACTATATATACTTCAAAAAGGTTTGTCTATTATTTTTCATGACATTGTCCCGAATTGTTACATATAAAAACAAATATTAACATTCACATGCAATCATGAACTAGAAACATGCGGTGAGGAGGCAAGTAACATTCACGTGCAAGTCATAGCGCATGCATAAATCCCATCGTCATGGCAACCAGTCAACATCCGGTGCCAAGGAACACGTGTCAGTCACTGCAAACAATATTTTTGAGTGGCTGAGAACTATAACGGAGTTGCAACTACTCGTTAGTCAAGGACTGAAAACTACTAACAAATTAATAAGTCACACAAACAGTATCTATATGTTCATTGGGTCAGTAAAAGAAAAAGGTTGGTTGCCTGTTGGGTTGATTATTCACATTCCGTTGAAAGCTATAGTTGTTGGCAATAGGTATACTGGTACCGTATTCGACGTAATAAGCGCTTCGCTCTAATAAGCGCCCACAGCGATATTTGCTTTTGTATCATTTCAGGCTGTCAGCCTAAACCACGAAATTTACGATCTTTTAACTATTTTTTTCGCCAAAATTTTATTCTAATAAGAGCCCCCTATTTCTAATTTTTAGAGCGCCCTGGGCAATTATTATGTCGAATACGGTTTTTAATTCGCTAAAGTAGTTAATTTTGTAACAGGTTTAAATTCTTCAAATAATGATGTAGGGGAAAATAAAATTACATGAAAACTGAAATTTTTATTATTGTGGTGAATTGAGATGTTTTACACTCAGTTGTAATACACACGACCTGTGAGACAAGCATCACTGGTAGTGCTCACAAAAAACACCTGCGTCTTTTTATCAATAGTTCCATATTTATTTTGATAATCAATTGTTCAAAACTTTCCAAATTGATTTCAGATCACGTCTTAATGCCATTGCATTCTTATCACACATAAAAGTATTGAAAACGTATTTGCCAAACAGACATGTCAAGTATGGCTCTTTTATCTTGAATGGAAACAAAATGGGTATGGCAAGTTGATTAAGATGTAGAAATACCGTATTCACCATATTACCCTCCCTTTGCCCCAAAAAGCACCCCCTGACTAACCTGTAACCATCTATACAAGCACCCACTACAAAGACCAATAATTTACATGACAGTCTATATGTGATTGTGTATTTTGCAGATATTTACAGGAAAACTTCCATTCTAACATTTAGAATAATTGTTGTTTGAACTAAGCTTAATTACTGTCGCTCGATCTCCAACAACAAATTTAACTCATTGTGAAGGGTTCTGATTCATCCCTTTTTTCATCACAGCAAATTCGGTAATAAATCTGTGTTTGTATACTACATGTACTCAAAAAGAAGTTAAAGAAAATCCTATTTTTTCATATGACTGTAATTAATCTATCATGACCGACTAACAAGTAATATGAAACACTGGTGTTCTTTAACTTCTCTTGAGTAGTATATAAGAAACGTTCTTGTAGCAGGTGAGGTGAGGTGAAATTGGTTTAACGTTGCGTCCAAGATTATTGCACTTATATAGCAACGTGCATGCACGCGTGTGTGTGTGGCTGCTTGTACTAGTCCGGATTAATGCCGATTTATAGTGCTTGCTCACTGAGATACCATGCCGCAGTTTAACATGAATACCCCACTCAGACACAGTATACTGACTCCAAGACGACCAGTCCTTGTTTTAGCCCCTTAATGCCGAGCGCCAGACAGGGTAACAAGAAGTGCCATCTTTTAACATCCTTTGGTATGACGCAGTCAGGGATCGAGCCCCGGACCTTCCGCTCTCCGGGCAGACGCTCTACCACTAGACCACGGAGGCGGTCCTCTTGTAGCATGAAGATGTTAATGTCGGAAGCAGGATGCAGCAAGTATTCTCAGTGCTTGCTCAGCACTTTTGTTGAGTGATGGTAAAATATCAAAATGGCGGCAATTGTTTAGTAAAATCCCAGGTCTGTTATATGACTCTAAGTCAGGCACATGCTTCAACATGAGGTATCTAGACTTGAGTTGGGTGCTAATGGACATAAAAATGCAAAATAAACCAGAATCTCGTCACTTGAAAATCGGCACTCCAAAAACCAAGTTATGAGTCATCAATTCCCCACAACACTGAAAAAACAAAATACACTACAAGTCACATGATCAAAAACTGCGTACTAACATGTCACATGACCTAGGTGTAACCTGCATCTTTCTTCTGACGGTCAGGCCATTTCCATCATCAGAGTCCGGCAGGCGTGGAAAAGTACACAAAACACATGAGTATGTATGAAGCACGGATCAGGTGTCGAGGTAGACTGGAAACAGTCTCTTGTTTGAATATGAATTGAAAAAAAATACATAAAAAGGCCAAGATATTATTTCCTCGTCCCTGGTGAGTTCCACATGCATGAAAACCCCTGGAAACAAATATTGTCACTTTTAAAAAGAAGTGTCAATTTTTAATTATTTTTCCTACATTTTGTTTGTTACTTGTAACATGAGGTGACTTGAGACATTGTTACAAGTAACATGAAGACTGCCCCAGTATGTTGAAGAGTGTGACGTTTGACAAAAGGCGAGATAATTTGTGTTGGGTCTATGACCAAAAGATGATGTATTGTGCAATACTGGCCCACAAGCTACGAGGAGTTATAGGAGGTATAGGAGTTACGATTGATTTATCATCCAAAACTGGCTCCCGTTGGAGATATCGCTTGTGTGAGATCAAACGATATCTACATTGTACATATCGCTGCAATGGAATTGCATCACAATGCTTTGCAGACCATTGTGATGTCATTGGCTCTGCTACTGAAGCTGTCAGCAGTACGTTTTAACCTTAAGACACTGCTTATTATTGTCTACAAACTGAAAAAGTTGGAAGAATGATGATTACAACGATCATCTGTGTTAAAGTATGGGAGTTACGATCTTCTTAGCGCTATAATTATTGCAAATCGATGATAAGATATGAGACTACAAGCATCTTAGCACTATGGCAATCATAAGTTTACGTTAATGTATGGGAGTTACGATCTTCTTAGCGCTATAATTATTGCAAATCTATGATAAGGTATGAAGACTACAAGCATCTTAGCGCTACGGCGATTATAAGTTTACGTTAATGTATGGGAGTAACCATCTTCTTAGCGCTATAATGATCATCTCTGTTAAAGTATGGGAGTTACGATCTTCTTAGCGCTATAATTATTGCAAATCGATGATAAGATATGAGACTACAAGCATCTTAGCACTAGGGCGATCATAAGTTTACGTTAATGTATGGGAGTTACGATCTTCTTAGCACTATAATTATTGCAAATCGATGATAAGATATGAGACTACAAACATCTTAGCGCTATGGCGATTATAAGTTTACGTTAATGTATGGGAGTTACGATCTTCTTAGCGCTATAATTATTGCAAATTGATGATAAGATATGAGACTACAAGCATCTTAGCACTAGGGCGATCATAAGTTTACGTTAATGTATGGGAGTTACGATCTTCTTAGCGCTATAATTATTGCAAATCGATGATAAGATATGAGACTACAAGCATCTTAGCACTAGGGCGATCAGAAGTTTACGTTAATGTATGGGAGTTACGATCTTTTTAGCGCTATAATTATTGCAAATCAATGATAAGATATGAGACTACAAGCATCTTAGCACTAGGGCGATCATAAGTTTACTTTAATGTATGGGAGTTACGATCTTTTTAGCGCTATAATTATTGCAAATCGATGATAAGATATGAGACTACAAGCATCTTAGCACTAGGGCGATCATAAGTTTACGTTAATGTATGGGAGTTACGATCTTTTTAAAGAGATGATTACAATGTTACAAAAAAACCTGGACACACTACTGATACATCATCAAATCGGAGCTTGTATATCTGGTGTTTCCGCCTGCAAGAACAACAACAAATAGGATCTATTGTCGATGATTTTTATTTTATTATTTTGATGATGATGATGTACAATGTACTAACCTGCTCATGCACATGCGGATACAACAGCAATGTTGTACACCATGAAACAATGTTGTACACCATGAAACAATGGTGTACACCATGAAACAGTTTAACATCATGAAATCTGTACACATATATACAACGGTGTGGTGACACTACTCGTATCTTACACAAACATGGTGGGAAAATTAAGCATAGTAAAACCTGTCAATTAAAACACAGAATTTTCAATTCTTTTCTAATAAAATCAAACTAATCTTGTAAGGATATATACTGAGAACTATTCACAAATAAAACCGTATTTTTAATATACAATGAAATCTAACACAGATCGGTGTTTTAGATCCTTTACCTTTGTTTTCAATCCTGAAATAACCTTGAACAACATTGAAAGTTTTAATTCAATTCAGATGTAATTTAAATACCAGTATGTAATAATAATAAGTATGCTATCCAAATTAATAAAGGTTCACACAATCATATTTCTTAATGGTAACCCTTAACAAAAGAGAGGCACTGCTTATCATATATTTCCATTTAAAATAGTATATTTTTAAACTGTATCCTTTTTCAATTTTTAAAAATTTCCTGACTGAACACATATCTTTGCTTACAAAGTGACATACTCCTATTGAAATATAGAAAACAAAGTTAGTTTTGTAATGATAAACTTTGTGATTGTTCCTTGGCAATAGTTATTTGATTTCCTTTCAATTGCTTGCTTTGTTTCCTTGTGTCATATAACACGCAAATATTTGCACCCACCTGGTGGAACATTATGTTCTAGTATTACCTGGCCAGGAGATATCTGTCGTATCATTTATCAGAACAGATCAGTGTTAAAAACATGTTGATATGTCCAAAACATACGTGGAATTTCAGGATATATAAACAAAAAGGTGGTGCTGAACTTTTTCCCAGGAGTATAAATGACCTACCGGTATTTCTTACAGGTGCTCCAGATGGGCGAGGCACTCGTTTTGCATAATGAACAATGTAAAGGTGTACAATATTTGCATATGTCCAATTTTGACAAAAGAATTTTAGAAAAGTCAAACTCGCCTGTTGCATCGCTAGCTTTCAGTAGTTGGACGGAAGAAGCATGCATATTACTCCTAGCAACTACGTAATTTTACTTACTTTCTAACTTAAATACACAGTAAGCACCTTCAAATTTCTGACAAATTATTATTTGGCAGTAAAATTTGTAAAATGTCACGTAAAAAAAAAACATAACATATTTTCCCACACATAAAATAATATCATCGGTAAAAAACTTTTTATCACAAATCCATATGGCTTTCAAACAAATATCTATAATCGAAACAATCTTTTCAAAATTTCATTTCAAACATTTCACATTTGAATAAAGTTTGAATAAAAAGAAAGGTTTTGTTAAAAGTTGATATATTATATGTGATATTCTTAAAGGGGCGATGTATGGGAAATAATTGACCTGGACTGGTTACACACATATATAACACATCCGAGCACTATAGATCTGAACAACAATCTCACAGACACAGCTCATTCTCCCTGTGTGTACAGCCACTGTTTACTGATTTTACTCATTTGAATAAAGGAGTTCAGTAAAATCTGTAAAAAACAATAATGAGATCTCCAAAGTACATGCTAGTATATCTGCCGACGTGTCTGTTTGAGTACCTTTTCTCACGAGTTGTGGGGCTATTTAAACTTCCGTCACTTCTATTATTATCTTTTAATTTATCTGGCATTTAAGACATTCTTTATCGGTGAACACTGAGTGGGTTAAGGACTTTAACTTTTATTCTCTCAATGTGGCCTTTCAGAACAGATGCTGGCACCCAGCAGCAAATGGGTACCCAGTAGGATGAGATGGTAACTGTGACCATTAACTTTCTAGCCTCACAAGCAGCTTGTGTTGTATACTCCCCAGGGAGCTGAGAATGAGAAATCAAGAGCATGGATTTGTGAGCTTAACAAGCAGACTGCTGCTGCTGTTGTTATTATTATTATCATTATCATTATCAAGAAATGAATAGGGTACCAGCATCTGAAAAAATAGAAATCCGCAAGCCTTTCCTTCTTTATTCTTATATTATCTTATATACCTATTGTGCTAAATCATTTCGTAAGAAGCTTGAAATTCTCTGTATCATATCAAAGCCAAACCTTGTTTACCAACTTGGTGCTTCACCAAGCCCAAAACTTTAAAGGAAAGTTCACATACAACATCTTAAAGAAGTTGAAACAATCCTTGACAAAAAGTATTTTGAATGTCTGATGTAAGTTCTCAAATGTCTACATGAAATGATCACCGTGCAGCGAGAATATTTTCAGGTGTACAAAATTGCATTCTGGGACCTCTCCAAATGTCATCACCCAAACGATGCCTGACAATTAAGTTTGTGTGCTTGCTGCCAACTGGGGCTGATAATGTTGACCCATGGACATTTTTGAATATCTTATCATATGCATTGTTCTCATAATTAACAAAATAAACATGCTTCAAACTTTTAATGAAGTTGCACTTAAAACCAAATTTCCTTGTAAAATAATGAAAATATCAATCATATTTCAATCGTAAAATAGCTTTTTCCATAATTCTAAAAATGTTTCAGCAAAAACTTAAAATGAATGAATGTGAATATTCAACAAGAACAAGTTGTAACAACAGCCATACTGCAGCTTCACAAGCATGAGGCGATACATGATACACATCAATATATACTGACCGAACAGATGTTCCTTGGGTAGCAAAAACAGTCCTGAGTATTTAGGACTTTCATACAAACCTATCATAGCTGTACAGCTATCGTAACTGTTCAGCTTTCATTACTCAATATCGTTTAGCTGTCGTAACTCTGAAGCTGTAGAAACTGGAGCTATCGTAACTGTGCAGCTATCGTAACTCTGTATCGTAATAGTTTAGCTGTCGTAACTCTGAAGCTGTTGAACTGGAGCTATCGTAACTGTGCAGCTATCTTACACTGTCGTAACTCTGACGCCGTAGTAACTGGAGCTATCGTAACTGTGCAGCTATCGTTACACTGTCGTAACTCTGAAGCTGTAGTAACTGGAGCTATGGTAACTGTGCAGCTATCGTAACGCTGTATCGTAATAGTTTAGCTGTCGTAACTCTGAAGCAAGTAAAATCTGACTGTATCCATTTTTGCAGAACCTTTTTCAAAAATGTCGTCTTAATCTTCGCCACTGTAAGTCTAAGTTTATTAAGTTTACGTGTCTCTACCCCTTTGTGAAATCGATATTACAAAGTAGTCACTGCTACAACTGTCGTAAATGTTGATTTTTAAGACTTGCGAAGAGCGTAGCACGACTGTCATAACTCCTCTTACTTTCTCAGCTCTACAGTAGTGTTCAGATAGTGTAAGAACCAAGTTGAAGTACACTCTCCACAGCTCACTGCTCTCCGAAAACTTCTGAAACTAGCGTCACTCTTTGGCCTCTTCTTAAACATCGTAAAACAGTAAATATCTTAATTTTCCTTGTAGTGACCTTGACTTACACTAAGTGATCTTAAAGTTACGTAAATTGTAACAGGCACCTTTGCCCACTTCACAAAGCAATCACATCACTACGTGAAGAACAGCAAAATATGGGAGTTACCATCATCTTAGTGCTAAGATCACTTTGCTGAAGCGAGCCCTGTGCCTGATATCTGTGTTTGTTGAAGAACTGGAGCGACGACAGTTGTAGAAAGAAGATCACTTTGTGAAACTGGACCCTTCCCTCGATCAAATCTTTATGTATTTACACATGTTAAAACATCCAGCTGTTAGATGCCATATTTTCAAAGAATCATGACATTTTGTCAACACCAGTACATGTAACATCGCTTAAAATGCAAGCCGATACAAATTACTTTCCATCTCATAAATGAGAAATAAGTCCATGGTTAATGGTTTTACTCTTCAATTTCAATAATCATCCCCAAATTTGGATGATACCAAATATGGTATTTTCAATTCCATCCAATCACTGCTACATCTTTGGGTAATTGTGTGTGGAATAAATAAGACTTTTTTTCTTATAAAAAAACCCAACTTTTTTCGTTTGGGCTTTGGTCTCAAAACAGCTGAAAAATGTTTTATTAAATACAAATTGTTCGTAGAAATATTTGTTCTCTTGCATGTATTATGCTGTAGCTCTACTATACAATTATACTACCTGCCTACAACTAATCTTCAGTATATGCAGAAACATACAGTCTGGGATTTTGATTATTGTACACATATTAAATGCTGAACCTGAGATTAAAAATAATACACTTACTGCCACGTACATCTGCACTCCTTTCATATATTTCTTCTTATACTACTCAAAAGAAGTCAAAGAACGACCTTTTTTTCCTCATGACAACAGCTAAAGCCATGGCCATAATCTAACGTGGTCGCTATCCACGGGCGATACAATAGTGTGTATTTTGTAATGTTGGTAATTGTCCAGATCCGGAACCAAATGAGTGAGTTAGTATGGTTTTACGCCGCCTTTAGCAATATTCCAGCTATATCATGGCGGGGGACACCAGAAATGGGCTTCACACATTGTACCCATGTTGGGAATCAAACCCGGGTCTTCGGCGTGTAGAGCGAACGCTTTAACCACTAGGCTACCCGACCACCCTGGAAACCAAATGAAGTATGAGTAGAACATATTTTGTTTATGTCAATATCGTCCAGTTGGCAAGGTTTCCGGATAAGCGGGGTTTCACTGTATTCAGGTGTTCTGGATCTTCTTTTGAGTAGTATATTTCTAAACAGGAAGTCCACAAGGACCATGACGTGCGGGATTCAGTATTCAGTAGCTGTAAGGTAAGCAAGACGACCTCTTCCATACCTACATTCACATGACACAAGCAACAATAATTATAAGTAACGGCATCGGTGGTTTCCAAGTAACAAACGTCTGCTTAATTTAGATCAGCCACCACAGCGCCACACAAACTTGATTCTGGGAAAGCACCATATATAAACAGTAGGAGCTTTAGCTCTGTTTTGTCCGTTTTTATATAAAAATAATAATCATGTAATGCTGAGTGGCAGCGTCGGTTCCTCAGAGATATGTCTGCACTGTTTAACATCTTGCATCTGAACCATGTTCGGTGGTCCTATAATCGTCTGTTTTCACCGAACACAACTGTCTGTTCAGATATGTACCATACCAGCCCTCAATTAGGGTCAAGGTCATATGGTATCAAGGTCAAGGTCAGAAGACCAATCAGGGTCAAAGTTCGAACTTGGTGCAGCAAATAGGACTTCATGGTGCAGTTGTACACAGTCTGAAGGTCATTCCATACAAAGGTCACCACAGGGGTCAAGGACACAAGCATGCACACAGTTTGAGAATCACAATACATGGTCACTGTTCCACAAAGGTCAGATAGTTTCTGGTTGCAGCCACATTGGAAGCACAAGAGCACGGAAGTGCGATCACAGTTATCCCCCCTTGGCAGCGATGCCCACAGAGAGGGGAGTTCTCTTTTGTCTTATCACACACACATGAGGTACGAGGTTTTGACCCACAAAGCATGAGAGGCAAAAGACTGACCTACTCTGCATGATGTCATGCATTTCAGTGTGACTTTTCAACCAATCAGGCTTGAGGACAAGCTCTAGTGAAGGGTGAGGAGTGTTGGGATCCACCAATAGTACACAGGACAGTTTCAGACAACGACTTCATATATGACCTTTTTGGGTTTGTTGGGGTCTGGTGTGGAATATCCGCTCTCTTGGCCTGACTGAAGACTGCCCTCTTTCTTCTCCTCCAAATCCATGTACTTCTCCTTTGTGGGACTGCGTGGAATACCGTGGAACTGCAGCTCTGGAACAGACATACCACAATGACTATCTTATAATCACAGGTATCAAATGATCACGGACATCCAATAATCACAGGTATCAAATGATCACGGACATCCAATAATCACAGGTATCAAATGATCACGGACATCCAATAATCACAGGTATCAAATGATCACAGACATCCAATAATCACAGGTATCAAATGATCACGGACCACCAATAATCACAGCTATCAAATCATGTGTAAAAAATAATTACAGGTATCAAACAATCATGGGTATGAAGAATAACACGTATCAAATCATCAAGTTGAACAAATCATCACAGGTATCAAATGATGAGATATTCAGCTTGGTCAGTGGGTACAGGTAGCCCAGGTGAGCCACCCTCCTGTTTTAGGTTCAAATCCCAGATTTGCACTGATTTTTTTCTACGAATTCTAGGCATCCCATTAATCTTGTGTTTCAACCAATCAGATAGCAGTACACACTCCCATTTATTTTAACAATTCTTCTTAAATATGCGATTATCTCACCTCCTGGCCGGCTACCTTTGCTGTTGTCTGAAAAACAGGCAAAATAACAAATAAAATACTTGAAATTTTAAAAATAACCACATACAAAAAACAGTCAACACTCAAACATTATTATGATCAGTTAAAATTGCAAAGAATAATTCAGAAAAATATTTTAAAGTCGAAGCAAGGCTGATTTCCCCCAAAACATATTGAGTGGTTAGGAAAATAGCTTTGCATATTCTGAAATGAGACAATGTTTAAGGGAGGTAGTATATCTCAAAACAGTTTACATGATAAAACCACACAAGCACTGACTATGTATGCTAGTGCATCAAACAAATAGTGGAGGCTCTATTTAAACAACTCACACCAAAACACAACTTCACAAATTTCAAGACAGACAAAACAAACTCGACATACATATATATATATATATATACACTATTGTAATGTGCTCCAAGTAATAAGACTCGGTGAAATACAAAGTTATAGTGCGTAGCTAAAAAGTTGTGCAATCTTATAAACAGTTTTCAAAATAAGACTTGAACCATGACACACACAAAATTATCTAAAAAACAAAGTTGGAAACTCATCTAGTTTTAGATGACCATATTATGTTTGATCTTATTTGCATTAATGTTTCCTGCTGTAATCTACAGGAGCACTCTACAATAGGTATCACATACTCCAAACATATTTTGAGAAAGGGATTCATGTTTTCGCTTCAGTTTTTTTTTACAAAAACATAATTTAAAAAAAAACAACTAAAATCTTGAGACATACATTTTTCTTCAATGTTATATAGGCTTTAGGGTATTTTGGAAAATAATACTGATGGTACATGTTTAAATTGTTCAAAAAGAAGTTAAATAAATTAAATAAAAACTTCCTCTCCCCAAAAAGGTAGCACAAAATTTGATGTTTGAGAAGGTAAGAAAAGATAAAGATGACATATATTTCTGTAACCTCTTTCTCAAATTAAGTTTTCAATTTTCTCTCCAATTCTCTAATACTGAAATTTTCATACTTTCATTTCTTCGATTCATTTCATTTTCAAATATCTGTTTCTCTTTCTGTGAATCGTATGACGTGTCATGTGGGATATTGCCATTTGGTCGTAGATGTCCTTCCTGATAAGGTAAGTACGCATTTCGCTTCAACTCCAGTGGCCCATCTGGTGTTGAGAAAATATTTAAGTATAATTTCATTTTTATTTTAATTTTAATTAGTCATAGTAGTCAGACAGGACGTGATAGATGGATGCAGCAACCCATTCCACCCTTTTATCCAAAACTGGACTCTTCCATCTTTTGATGGAGGTGGTACTAAGAAGGATTTATGGGTAGTCAGGTTGGGAGAGAGAAGAGAAATTTCTACCACAGATAACTCATCTACGTTATAGAACATCGTACTTAGCATGCTCATGCAAAACTTGACATAGATGTGCTTTTATAACTTTCATTTGCAAAGTAAAATTCGTATGATTAACCATGGAAAAACAATTAATGAGTCGGCAATTATTTCACTTCCAAGTTCAAGATTCATGTTGTTAGTAAATCCATGCAGATTAGCTCTGGAAGTTTGTTGAAATGTTGTTTGATTTGTAGAAGGTTACATATTATATTCTTAGAATTTGATATAGATAAAACAGAGAAGATTATAAGAGTGAGTTATCTCCCTTGGCATGTGTATTTCTTGCTACTTCCGGCAACCAACACCTCTTTTGATAATTTCCATCACCAGTGATGTTAAAACTTGTTAAATCTACAGATAAAATCCTACTTTTACCATGTCCCAGCACAAAACTTAACAGTCATATTGTGCACTACACCCATGTCGATCAAGGGAGATAACTCTGTCTAAACTAGCATGCAATACTTACAACCGTTATTAATATTAGTCAGAGAAGAATCACGTGCAAAAGCTCCATTTATGCTAGGGTCATCCAACTCGAGAACATCCAACTGTGTCATACCTGTGTTGTCGTATGCTTGGGGCGTTTTTTGCGAATTTGTTACGCTACCATTAATTGGTTGGGGTCTGCGCCTGAAATAAGATTCATGGAGATTAAGGAACGAGTCTTGCTAAACCTGTTTGTACACATGCAACAAGTATGCGGGGTTTGTGATAATATTCGGTGGAGATTCGTTTTTGCTGGTGTCAAAACATTTTTACTACCCAGCATCAAGCATTCCCAGAGTGGTGGGGTAGCCTTGTGGTTAAAGCGTTTGCTCGTCGCATGATAGACCCAGGTTCGATTCCCGACATGGGTACAATGTGTGAAGCCCATTTCGGGTGTCCCCTGACGTGATATTGCTGGAATATTGCTAAAACCGGCGTAAAATCAAACTCACTTGCTCACTACAGACGCCTGGCGTCATCAATGACATTTGGAATTTTTGTTGTCAGTGGGTGGCCCAGTTGTCTAGGGCGCCGCTATTCGCTGTGCAGGGTTGCGTCCCTTGGACACGTCAGAAACCTATGACTGTGGGTTCGAATCCCGGTTCACCCCGATTATGTTGCTAGGTTTGTCAGCACCATACCCGTGCTCGTGGGTTTCACCGAAGTGGTAAACATCTGAGGCCTGCATCACTTCGGGCTTTCCTCCCACATCAAGCTGACACGCCGTGATATAACTGGAATACTGTTAAAAGCGGCATTTAACCCAACTCACTCCCTCTTAGAGCCACCTGGTGTCTAGCACCCTTCTAACAGACACCTGGTGCTCAATGCCACATGGGCCAGATACCATGTATGTCATTCGTATTTCAATTTAAGTGTCTTACCAAGTGGTTTGACATCACACAGCTGAATGTGTATTAAATCAAATGCATGCCCTCTGACATAAAACATAGCCAACTTAAACATCAAACTGATTAATTCATATGAGAATGGGAATAAACACTAAGCTGGTCCTTTGTAAATATATTAAACAGAAAACAGACAAAGAGGTACTCACGGAGGATTTTCTGAAGCATAGTCTTTCGCTGAAAAAAAAAAACGAAACAATTAAAAACAATTCAAATGGATGAGAAAAAGAAAAATATAATTTAAAATTTTTCTAAACTCACCACCACCAACATGTTGTCTGGATAACGGCATGTTGGAATATCCGACTGGTCGGGCTGCCATCTTGATGTTTCTAAAAGTTTGTCACTTATTCGTTCAAATCTAGTTCGCAATTTTGTTTATCCGTCCCAACACTTAAAGCTTGTATATATTAGCAGTCAATTAATTCTTGCCAGAATGTTTATCCATAAACAGACTTAATTCACTGTTAGTTTCTCAAATATTGAGATTTTGTCAATTGACAACTTTCTCTCCTAGGGTAACACACACACAAAATGTCAGCTTAATTTGCGATAAAGAAAATGTCAATCAACGATATTGAGCTCCTGAAATTAATCTAGCTTAATGTCCGAAGTGGTCACATTCAGTCAATATTTGAATTTGTCTAGCACTGATACAAATCTTTGCACTCAAACATAACTTTCATTGGAAAAATGCTCCGTTCCAAGTTTAAAGTTCAACATACAGTCGTCCACAAAACTGTTCAAACTCAGCGTGGGAACACGACAGAAATTAAACTGATACCTCAGGAGTCAACAGTATTGTGTGATGCTATTCGAGAGACAACTGGTTTTAATTGAAAAGAACGTCCTTTGAACATCTGCTTGAACAATAGGTGGTTTTGTCATTGTATTGTCAGCATGTCCTTAAACAAATATTCAGCATTGTTGTAAACCCCATCACCTCCATCATCTTCGTCACAAAATTATAGCCTGTTTCAGATATTGATTGGGTAATTTGACAGTGTTAAACTTTTGACCTTAAGGGTGGACAAGTTTGGAGTATGGGGGGGGGGGGGGGTATTTATATTTGTATCACTATCTCAGCGAGAGAAATACTAAATCGCACATTATTCCCGTGCTGGGAATTGAATGCAGGCTTTTTTTGTGATAAGCAAATGCTACAGCACTCACTCGATTCAAAGTTCAGATTTTGAAAACAGACAAGTCTTGAATAATGCTGTAGTATTGTCCTCTTTCCTCATATTAAATACCAGAATGTTTCTCATAAGGAACATAAATTAGTTGAAATTTACATTTTAGCTGACTCAGGATATATTCTACAGAAGCCTTTTTTTTCGATACTATCTTGAAATTTCAAGATCCTGAGTTGAAATTTCAAGATACTACCAGTATCTTGAAATTTCAAGATATTAAGTTGAAATTTTAAGATAATAAGTTGAAATTTCAAGATAGTATGGAAAAAAATATAAAAACACATGGCCCTAAAAGGCTTCCGTAATATTCTCATCTTCACCAATGATTACATAAAATAACACAAAGGATCAAAAATACCTTTTTGAAACTGGCTATATAACTTGTTGAACATTGACTCTCAATATTCAACATCAACACCAAATATTCAAGTATTGCAGAATTTCAAATTTTGAGCCTTGGAAAAAAAGCACAACTATCCATTCAAAACAAATCCCATGTCGGGTGCACCACCATCGACACCTCAGCTGACAATGACCAATATATGATTAAATATTGCATTGACAAATTTGGAACTTTGGCTGACGATGATTAATTTTAGTTTCTTGTGCTTGACACTTTGACCTTGTTGTATATTCTTGTCTTATCTGGCCAGTAACACAAAGGGCCCTTAAAGTCAAAGCGTGGGGGATTTAAGGGAATTTAGGGGGGGATCAACTTTCCCGTGTCGGACAATAGCTCAGTCATACTCCCTTCTCTGGGTAAGACAGAAAGCCGTCTTGATTCAGTTCAAGTATGGTTCAACGATTCTAATCTACCACAAGGATTTGCTGTTTAAACTGAACTTTAAGATACCGGTAATCAGAATTTAGAACAAGAAAATATTTTCTAACAAGTACTTATCACAAAAATAATTATTGATAAAAATAATGGAATATCTTCTTGTAAAGACTAATGCTATCATTTTATCATGTTGAATCTTGGGTCTCAACTGTGTGAGCTGCTTGTGCATGGAGATGTGTTTGTTTGAAGTGTGATGGTTCTAAAGGGGGGCTTTATTTCATAGAGAAATCTTGTCTGTATTTACCGTGGGTATGTTGTCCGTGTTTGTCTGTATCACTTGTTTTGATAATGGTAAATTATAGTCACTATTTACCATGATAAAATATTTGTAGTCACTATTTACCATGGTAAATTATTTGTAGTCACTATTTACCATGATAAATTATTTGTAGTCACTATTTACCATACTAAATTATTTGTAGTCACTATTTACCATGCTAAATCATTTAGTCACTGTGTTGTCAGTATTGCCTGTTTTTACCATAGTAAGTGGTTTATAGTCACTTTATAGTCACCCGTATACGGTCAGTATGTATCGTGGACATTTTGTTGTTGTTGTTGTTGTTGTCAGTATTGCCTGTTGTTTTAACTATGGTAATTTAATTATCTATCGTTTGTATTTACCTTGGTTGCGCCTTCTCCTGCAGATAAAAACGACTAGAATTGTGAGGAGCGTGACGATGATGATGGCACAGACACAGGCGATGATGATGACATCAGTTTCCGTCAAACCTTGGCTTGGTGGTTGGCCTGCAAGAGGAGAGGGAACATTTAGCATCTCATTTAAACAAAACGGCATCGTTTAATTTGAGAAAGGTTGTTTTGCTACAAGAGCTGGCAAATCTCTTAAAACAACACGAATGAATCAAGTAATATTTGCCTGTATCTCATTTCAAGACCAAGACTTTGCAATGAAAAAAGTAATCTATTCGTTTGTTATAGCCATAGTTTGTTATAACCATAGTTCATTATAAGCATATATACATCATATACAAAGCAAATAGCCAAGACCCAAAAAACAGTTTGTCATATCCGACGGTTCGTTATAAGCGTGTTCGTTATAAATGTAGTTTACTGTACAATACAAAACTACTTTCCAACAGCATGGATGAAAATAATTTAGGTTTCTTTTCCTTTGGTAAAACGACTCCAAATTTATTATAATTTTTTTTAAAATAAATAATCAGCTTTCAAAATTCATACTAATACTGGACTATATTCAAACATTTCTTTGTCTCCATGGTGACAGAGCCCGGAGAGTGGAAGCTCGGGGGTTTGATCCCTGTGTACCAAAAGACATTTTAAAAAAATGGTCCTTGTTGTTACCCTGCCTGGCGCTCGGCATTGAGGGGATAAAACAAGGACTGGTTGACATGGAGACAATATGATATATAACACAGGTACAAGTCCAGCTAGTACAAGCTGCCACACAGACATATACATCGTTATAGATGTGGAATTACCGGGAATGTAACGTGACACCACATATCATTTCCCATAGATTAGCAGATACTACTCCATTTTCAACTAAGCCAAAATTGTTATGGATGAGCAACTTCTTTATTACAATTGGGTGACGTTTCGGTGTAGATTCCAACACCGTTATCAAGCATCATTTGCTTGATAACGGTGTTAGAATCTACACCAAAACGTCGCCCAATTGTAATCAAGATATTGCTCATCCATAACAATTTTGTCTTAGTTACCATTCCAACTTCTACATGCCACTCAAAGTAGTTACTCCATTTTTGATGGAGATATTCCCATTATTCACAAAACTGAGTCTCATCAAATGTCCCTATCCCTATCAGAAGTTGAGTAGTATAAAAGCAAACAATTCTCAGACAGCGGAGACAGAATCAAAACACATGCCTCCCCAAGCCTCACTCCCAAACCCGTGAGACATGTGGCGAAAACACAGAACTCCTCACAAATAAACAGTTACCCCAGTATTTATGTTTATTCAAACTTCTGCCACAAGCAGCCAAGTTGTCATGGTAACGGAAACATGACCCGCCCTGACTGATCAAGCCTGGATTCTGGACCTATTCAACCAAATCGAAAGACGTATGACATATCCCATTCCTGAACCATTTCCCTGCCCTCTGAGGACAGAGTATGCATAATTTCATTCACTAGCTGATGATATTTTGATTTTCTTCTGGCGAAGTTCGGCAGTGAATAATTGATGTTTGTCTTCACAGATTTTGCATGATGCCGAGATTTTCAGCCCCTTGTACCCCACACAGGAATCTACAGGGGGAAACAGGATTTCAATAATTCATTTAATTTCTAATCTTATTCTAATTTGGAATCCAGTGTGGGAAAAAGACACACTCATTTATTCATTTAGGCTGAGGTACTTTTTATGTCCGTCTTGCATGAACGACAGATCGTATTTGTTTACAGTTGAACTTATGCTTGTTTGCTAGACCCTTTAGGCAGCCTTAAACAATTGTTAAGATAACGCTGTGTTCATAAAACAGTGAAATATGCGAAAAATGTGAAAAATAATGCCTCAATTTTGAAAATAATAAGAGTTTAAGATTGTGATATTTAACAATAATATTTGAAATTATTTTCGTACATAGCTGGAATCTTTCAACCATCAATATACATAACACTGCTGGCCAGGCAGCTATGTAGAGTTGACTATTAATGTCTTCTCCCCAAGTCATTGAGCACATACCGCTCCCCACACAACACATTAAATGTCTGTAAACTGCACCTGTGTGACCTCAAAATAACTCCAGCAACAAAAGGTCTCCTTGTCTGAGCACCAGTAGATGTAGACACACATACTATACAATAGGCAGTTCCTTTCATAATCTGGAATCTTGAATAATATAATATCCATTTGGTATACAGTTGTGTGAATTGGGGCCCTGTAATCTGGATATATTCACACATGTAAGGCCCTGGAATGGATACAGTATTGATGTATTTGTGTGCGGATCACATGGTAGAATGTATGTTCTTGTTCACGCGGGGATGTTCTTCAGATAGAACATTCATTCTACCTGCTCTACCATGCTATGGCCATTCACACATCCCGATCAAAGTCTGTGGATATTGTAATAGGGGTTATGTAATGTGGAAGGTTGCCATGGGAACGGTCGAACAGTAATCTCCTGCATCTATACCCCTGCAGGTATTCGCAGGTGTTGGTTTCGGATGCTCTTAACGAGGTTCACACCTGGGTTTACCTGTAACGGGTATTCGTCATTTAGCGTTGTGCAAGGACTCGCATTCAAACCGTCCTCCCCTCATAGTTTTTAAAACTTTATGTTTTGAATTGTATGAGTACCTACAAATTTTACAGAAGGTGAATAAATATCAGCCTTGTCTAAAAATTGTTGTGTTTGCAATGTTCCAGCAATATGACAGCAGTCTTTAAATAATTGAGTCTGGACCAGACAATCCAGTGATTGACATCATGAGCATCGATCCCCGCAATTGGGATACGATGGCATGCGTGAACCAAGTCAGCGAGTCTGACCACCTAATTCCATAAGTCACCTTTTACGACAAGCATAGACGCCTAAAAATTGTAATCTCAAATAATAATCCTCAGTTAATCATGTTTTTTTACTTTCATGCATAAACATTTTTTTAAAAACATGACTAGCATTTTATTTTCATCCGCTGAGAACCTTTATCATTGAACAATGTATTTATTTATTTTCCCCATAAGACAAATCAAAGAGTGAGTGTGGCATTCCATTTTCATCAGCAGAAAAGTCCCCCTCATCCAGCAAGCATTTCATTGATAACAATTCACATCTACCAGATATCAATTTTCATTAGTTGCTAAGCAACAATCACTTAGCCCAAGGCTGCCATGTCAACTGGCCCAGATGTTTCACATTACCCAGTCTTGATACACCCCTGTTGGTCAGATATTGCAACACAATGGAAGACGAACTATCTCTCTATCAATACCGCCAGGCTATTTTCACAATGAAGTCTGAACAACAGCTCATTGTGGGAGATTATCTTGTTGATTATTTTCTTTCCACGGTACACATGTAGTGTATCAGTCCTTGAATGTAGTCGGGGTACAATTATAGTACCAGTAGTATGAATCAATATAATTGAATTTACTTCTTGCATCTAAAGTTTTGAGGAATTTTTATGACAAGAAATTACATGGAAATATAGGACATTTGTTTATTTTGGAGACAAATGTTTCATTTCGTTAGGTTTGCGTAATGTTATGCTGAATGTATGTCCATTTTTCATTTTATCACAAATTGTTTTCTGCACCTAGAAATAAAGAATTTTTTGGCATTAATCAATTCATTGTGATATTCAGGAGTAGCGATAATAAAAACACACTAGACATATGCACAGCAAACATTTGACCTTCAAAACCTTTGACCGTAACCTCCCAAATTCCCCAAAGCTACTTGGTCAAGAGTTATCTCCCTTCAAAGGTCAGACACGCGAAAACAACCTGATAAACGAAGCATCTGGTATACGCGAATTAAATCACCTCCCGAACCAAATCACCCCGACTTCATCCAAGCCACTTGCTACTTGCTGGAACAATTAAATCTGCTGTCAATTAGCTGGGTTCCTGAGAGACACGGAGCCATGGCCACCCTTCATTAGTCCAGCTGCTTCAAAGACAGAAGTGAGTGCAAGCCTTTGCCTGCATTGCTGAATGTTCTGGACCTGTAATTTAGAATTCCTGCAGGTGGCACAACACAGGTCCAGCAAATAACACAAGTGTTCAAATATTTTCCTTGTGGAAAATTTTATGTTTTTGGAAATTGTAAGGAAATGTTTGTTTTTTGTTTAACATGTTTAACACAGCACTAAACAATATTCCAGCTGTATGATGGCGGTCTGTATAGAATTAAATCTGGACCAGACAATCCAAGGATTGACAACATGAGCACTGATCTATGCAATTGGGATACAATGAACAAAGTCCCAGAGTCTGACCACCTGACCATCGCCTGTTAATTGCCTTTTACAACAAGCATGGGTTGCTGAGGACCAATTCTAACCCAGATCTATAGGGAAATCCCAATGTATTGAGTGAACAAATTACTTTAAATTTTCACATTCAATTTCAGTGTAATCAAGATGACTTATTATGATTCTGTGACTGATTTTCTAAATCACCTTGTCATCTTAACTTAAATGTTTCCACTTATTGTCCGTGCAAATTTGATGAGACACAATTTTCACAATCTTCAGATGCCAATCACAAATATAGCAATCCAATTCTTGTGAGCCTTGATTAACTGCACAAGGATTTTCACCACACCCTGAGTAATTACAGATTACTGAGAACAGAGTGTGTCCACACACCAATCAGGGTTGTCTGAATCCCTAGGGAAACACAGCTGCAGACTTAGCATCTTCTATACACAAACAGCCCCCCCCCCCCCCCCCCCCAAGTCAAACCCTTTTGGGCCATCAAACACTCTGCTTTCAGCCCGGGAGTGTTTGACAGGGTTGACAAAGTGAACATTGACAAGTACTGCTCTTCTTTTCATGGCTGTCCATCTGGCTATTGTTTGTGTTCCAGTGGCCAATGGAGAGGCATAAATGTTGAATGACCTTGAACAGGCATGTCTACTGACCGGTGGACGATGGTGGTGATGTTGATGGTGTTGGCGGTGGTGTTGAAGCAAGCATGAGATGAAAGCCATTAGTAAAATAAATATACTGGACTTGTATAACCCTAATTATCGGAATAATTGACATAAAGTCGTAGCATGAATTTTGTATGTTCAACTGAAAGTAGAGACCTTCTTTTTAGGTAAGCCAGGAGTTGAAGGTCAGACCCGATTTTATCAGTGTTGATGAAAGTGAAAAATCGTGTTTGATAAAACCAAATATTGCCATTCAAATGAAAGACAGCTCTTTCTTACATGCAAACATAATATTTACCAGAGAGTATAAGTGCAACTGTCCCTAATGTAATCAGAATATTGCATGTCGACATTTGGTTCAGACACGTTTATTCCGAACCCAATAGAACGTCCAACAAACACCTTCAGCATGCAGGTTGGTACATATTCATGAAACACCTGCAAGAATCTAGCGTTCTTCCACAAGAACAGAGTTCTAAGCGAACCATGAATTGTAGACATCAAATGCACTAGCCATTAGCAGTCCAAGTGGTTCACACATGAGAGAGCATGTGTACATTAAGCTGAGATCTGACACTCCCTCCCAACCAGTCATGATGACTCCATTAGCAAGCCCCGGTCCATGGCGTTGTGCGTGTGGTATGTAATGGTTTCAGGGCCAATGAAGCAGTACAGGCTCATAAAGGGATTATCTTGACCACTGCACATGGACGGATTTATGGCCTACTTGGGCTTCCATAAACAACAGCATGGCTGACTTTTGGCCCCTTCCACCATCCATAAACTGCACCAATAGTGTCCAGGGACTCTTAAATCGGCAGATAGGATCTGGTGTTGATGAAATGGAAGCATGAACTGTTTAAGCGACATTGTTGGTGAATTCATCAAATATACCATGGGTGCCGGTCATGATAGACTTGCACAAGTCTCTAAGGCATTAATTAGTTTAAATCATGATCGAGATTATGTACATTATAAGAATAAATTGTCCCTGTAAGAGACTCAGTCCTTAGTTCTAGACTTGCCTATTAGGAGGATAGAATTACTACACATCCATGGACTTTTCTTTCAGTACAGACTTTGAGCAAGTCTGTGGTCATGACTGTGTGAGATCTTATGGCACTTGCAGTCACAGTTTAAATTATTAATGTCTAACGGGTGACCATAAACTGGCTTTTAAAATATGCATGAGTATTTTGGAGGTTATGAATCCCTCGCTAAATTTCAGAGACTTTCACACTGAAAATGACAGTGTTTGTCGTATCACAATAGACATTAGAAAGACCAACTTTCAATTGCCTTGAAAACATGTCCTTTGTAGATGTAAATGCCAAGATGGCTACTAAAAATGTATTTCCCACCATAAACTACTTTCTTACAACAAATTGTAAGCCCTGAACATGACAAGAATTATTTACTAATCCTGGCTTGTTTCTGTCTAACATGAGTTCAATACTCCAAGCCCTTTGTCTTTGCTGTTAGAGTGGCCTAACATTTATCAGATTAATGCCACTTGTCACTTCAAAGGCTGTCTGTCTGAGGGTTTGTGTTTTGTTTGCTTATTATTGGTCAGGAAAACAGCATTGATTGATAGTGGTCAGGAGAACAGAATAGTTGATGAGAGAAAGTGGTCAGGAATGCAGTATGTCTTGTGCATATTTCACAAGGCACCACAATATCTGCTTGATTGATAGCGGTTGGGAAAGAAGCACATTAAATGATGAGGGTTGTCAGGAAAGTATTACAGTAATTATCTGTATTCGTTAGGAATGCATAACATGCTTAATGCGTATGTTAAGATACTGCACCTGATACCCCACTAGCTACCATTACACAGCGGAAGCCAAGACTCAACTTTTATTCATGAATGAAATTTATATATCACATTAAGTTTGTTTGAAAAGAGTCATGTTCTAACATTAAGCATGAATGTAACGCGCCCTCATAACCCTAATGTTAAAAGTTAAGATGTCCCTAGATTCAAAATACTACCCAAAATAACAACATTTTTCAAATGACTATAGTTAATCTGTCAAGGCTGGTGGGTATTGCAAAACACAGTCTTTCAGTTTAGGGTGTTCCTTAACTTGTTTTGAGCAGTATACTATAATCAGTTAACATTAAGGACACCAGGATCACTATTTGTGAACACTTGTTTGATTTAAATGATGTTAATAAAAATATATATGATAGTTTGGCTCAGCTGCCTCGACACAAAATGATAAGTATCCTAAACTACCTCGTTGCTCTATGGCTGAAATAATGCCGATGCGATGTTCAATTTTAAGTCACTCCCTGACTCAGTCACTATCATAAACAACCAAATTACTTATTTATTAACCCTGCCACTGAACACACATTTCATGATTGTAGTAAGTTTATGACCAGATCAATCAAAGTCGACTCAAAATGGCCACCGACCAGGTATGAGGAGAATTCCGTCTATCAAATCATCTCCCTCTCCATAAAATACCTGTCAGTAAATACCAACGTGTCAATCTCTGCCGCCTGAGACCAGCATGGCAGCTGTTATTCTTGGAAACAGTTCTGTATCCTCCGAACATTTCCAGTTTAAATATTGAAACAGGTGACTCACGGTTCCACAGAATTACCCTGTATTTTCCCCCTCGTCATAAGCTACTAAACCCCTAAGTCACCGTCAATTGTTGAATGTATTTACAATAATATTTTATCGTATTATTCCGATCAGATGATGCCAAGTATTGGGCTCTTTTCCCGAGTCTGTTCTGTTCGAGTCTGTTCTGTTCGGTAGACTGGTGATACACGTAGCTTATAACATCATATACTCCAAAAGGAAAACCATTCAACACCCAGACATCTGGCGAGACTAACATTTCATATGCGAAAACAATAAACATTACTAACAAAATGCAATGATTCAATAACAATTTACATATATAAAGATTTTATACTTTTTCAACCTTGAACAATACAAGAGAAAAAATATGCATGCAATGATGGAATAGGTGATGAGATGCTTTTGAATTTTTTTAAATCTTGGATTATATGAGAAAAAAGCACAAAAAAATGATTATTGCCTTGCCATTAACATGATTAATGTCTACATCTATGGACGTCTATCGACAATCAATAGCTGGTCCTCTAAAACAGATGCTGTACCTACTAATCTGCCGATGCCATTAATTCCACTCTCTCCCACACTGTTATTCAATATTTCCAGTGTATAATAACATGGTTCGTCAGCATGGAACTCTCATTGTCGTACCGATCATTATTATTATAGACTTGCTTCAGTCTCCGTCGTAATTACAGGAAGTAGTTGCATGGCGATGCTGAACCTGGGATGAGCCATTATAAGTACTGGGAGATTAAGACTTTTCTAGGATGATGTGTTCTGGATGGGTGTGTCCATATGATTGTGGCGAATGACTTATATCGTGAGTTGGTGCGATATATATCCTGAGTTGCTTTGATTACTGGAAGGTGGATATGTCAGATCAGTGGTCGATATTTCTCGGTTGATGGGTTGATATGATATATAACTTTGTTTGTTTGTTTGTTTGTTTGTTTGTTGCATTCAGCAATATTCCAGCCATATGACGGCGGTCAGTAAATAATCGAGTCTGGTCAGACAATCCAGTGATTGACATCATGAGATTCGATCAGGTCAATTGGGAAACGATGACATGCATCAACCAAGTCAGCGGGCCTGCCATCCCGATTCCATTAGTCGCCTCCTACGACAAGCATAGTCGCCTTTTACACCAAGCATGGTTGCTGGAAGTATATAAGTTGTGTCGATATGATACATACAGTGTGATATCTATACCACTAGGTTGGTATTCTTTGTAACGACTCCTCACGTGCAATGTCCCGAGGTCAGAAAATTTAAGAGGAGTCAGCCTTAGAAAGCGCATCACCCTTGAGGTCACATGGCATAGTGAGTATTGTCTACGCCACTTTTAGCAATATTCCAGCAATATCATGGCAGGGGATGCCAGAAACGGTCTTCATACATTGTACCCATGTTGGGGATCGAACTCGGTTCTTCAGCGTTACGAGCGAACATTTTAACCACTAGGCTACCCGACCTCCCCTCCACATGGTATAAGTGAGTTATGATACATGTTTCATATAGACCCATATGTATCACCCTGATACACACTTGATACACATGGGTCAATACGGTAATTAATGTATCTCGATATAATCTTTGTATATCTATACATGATCCAAGCTTATTGAGATTGTTTATATACACTGATTTGATGCGACCTTCATATACATGTAAACAGCCATTTTTTAATTCTGATACTGCCTCCTAAAAATTTTTCTTATTTCAAACCATCCCAGTGGTATGCTAGCTTACATATCAGTTTCTACATCTAATCTTCACAACATTCAGAAAGATGCTGAAATATTCAAAAATGTCAACAGTCTAATAAAGCAACTGAGGGTTGAAAACTAAAACAGACAATGTCAAAAAAGGTATTAACAATGCAGGTCTCATTGACTTCCCCACTATCCACTCCCACTGCATACTATCCACTACCACTATCCACTATCCTAAACCATGAAAGAAAAATGTTTGAATCAAATATCAATGCTTGGGAACAGATTACCCTATTGAATGAAAATATTTCAGGTTAATATGGTAGAGCGTGTGATATGATCAACTTATTAAAGAATAAAGTTGAAAAATAAAATTGAATACAGGAAAACATCAATTCTTTATAAAATTGTTTTACCTGGCTCCAACCTGTATTTAACTTTCAGTTTAACTGTGTCCATATCAGTTTCCAGTTTTCCCAGGAGACATTAATACAAAGGAAAATATATACATATTCTGAATGTATACAAAGTCTAAATTAGTCTATTGTAGGTCATGTGATCTATTCCTGAATGATAAAAATACCAGGAAACAAAAACAGGCCTTTTCAATCCAGACAGGTCCAATGTGTCACTATTAAATCTTAATCTGATACTCCCATACTACAAAATACGACAGGCTCGGTTTATTACGGACTAACGTGAAGGATTACGGCAAATATTAAGTTCAATTCTGTACTTAATACAAGAAACTTTACAGACAACCCATGGAGTGAGTATGGTTTTACGCCGCTTTTAGCAATATTCCAGCAATATCACGGCGGGGGACACCAGAAATGGGCTTCACACATTGTACCCATGTCGGGAATCGAACCCGTGTCTTCTGCGTGACGAGCGAACGCTTTAACCACTAGGCTACCCGACCACCCCCAACCCATGGACATTAACTTGGTCTGGTGGTAAAACCGATTGTTACAGAATATCCATCTTCACCAGGGCTGAGAAAACGAAGCAATTATCTCCGCTTCACTTGAATCTCTGAATAATCGTGATGACAGTAATAGTTTGGGCGATAATGTATGATTTGATTCCATCAACGTTTATTCAACTCCAATAAACCAAAGCAGGACAATCTTGGGTTCACTGATTTCACTTCAAGTACTTTGATGATTGACTGACCTAAATAATATTTGGGACAATGTCATGTGCTTCTAACTGTCAGTGTTCCCCTTCTGAAACAGGAAATTGGTAATAAAAGGACGGATATTTCAATTCTTTGGAAGGGGGTTGTGGGGGACACATTCGAATTTGGCTCGTTTTCATAGCTTTCATGAGTTTTCATAGCTTTCATGGGTTTTCATACATTTCATGCAATTTTCACAGCTTTCATGACAGTTTTTATAATAATGAAATAATGAAATTAAAAAATACAAAAGATAGCATGTCATCAGACAAATACCACACGCTGACTGGCTTCCGAGTTGTCCTGACAATTCACCACAATTACGCCTCCTTTTATATTGTTATATATATAGTGCCTATATTGTTATATATAGTGTCTACATTGGTATATATAGTGTCTATATTGTTATATATAGCATTTATATTGTTATATATTGTGTCTATATTGTTATATATAGTGTCTATATTGTTATATAAAGCATCTATATTGTTATACATAGTGTCTATATTGTTCATATATGGTGTCTATATTGTTATATATAGCATCTATATTGTTATATATAGTGTCTATTGTTATATATAGTATCTATATTGCTATATATGTTTAACAAATAACATCAAGAGACATGTGTGAAGTCTATTGTTTCAGTCTTATTCATTCTGTTTATTTTGTTTCTTCCCATGTTTTATTTGTCTCTGTAAGAATAAAAAGCCCTTACAGCCTATTCAAAATACACATTTCACTTTTAACAAGATGGTATTGGGTAGGTACCATTAACAATGCACCACAGAGGACATAAAAAACAGAGTTGGAAAATAAAAAAAAATTGTTTTTCCGTTACATCAGACTAAGAATACATTCACGCGGTTACATTTTAAAAAAAAGGATTGTGTCAAAAATAAGATAAGTTTAAATATCGTATTGTGATGTGATGCATCGCACTAAGTACTGCAGCCTGTTATCCATGTCTATCATCGCCCGTCCCATGAAAGTTGTTCATAACGTCGTACCTCCCCTCCAGACATCTAACACAACATACCAGTGTCTGACGAGAAGATTCCACACGATAGAACAACTGCCAACAACTGTAGCCAGGGGACCTGTTGTGTTTAAACTATGCTGGGAAACAACAAAACTGTAGGAAAGCATTATTCCGCTCTTTAGAAACATAGGTTATTGCCAGACATTTGTACCTGGTCGTCAGCCAAGATTCCCGACACGAAAAACTGTAACATTACGGTGTGATTAGAAGGTATTGAGGTCGAGGGATGAGGAACACATGTGTGGCGGGATAGTCTTCCCTCCTTAATAGACAGGTGTTGACAACTTAAGGTGGGCAGAAACTGTTATTTTGGGCTTAGTGGACAAAGTTTTTGCATTTCTTTCATCCAACATGGCTACTAGAAGCTATTATCTTGAAACATACTTCCAACAAAAAATTGTTTATACCAATTTTACATTTTTCAAGGTTGTCCTTTTTTATTTCTTTCAAATCAATGTTAATATTGTTATACAAAAAAATAGAGTAAGATATTTAATCCAGTCTATTATGTCGAATATAAAAAATACAACAGAAATACTAGGCTATCATCTTTATAGTTGAGCTTTAAGTGACATGTTCTTCAAGTATGGTGAACTAAATTCTTAACCAGCTTCAAGGAACTGTTTGAGACTAAAAACTTAATGGGTTTCCCAGGTTTCTGTTCTCAGCGTTCCGAGCCAGATCATTAGAAGTGACAGAACATGTTCCGCAACTGCTGTGAAAACTGCTGTGAAAACTTGCAAAATGGCTGCCAAGCTAGAAGCAGGAGTAACTGATCTCTTAAAATGGCTTGTACATTAAGCCTTCTTTGTATCCGAGACTTCCCAACTACCGTCAAACATGATAGGAGAGCGTCAAACATGATAGGAGAGCGTTGCTAAACCAATAATACCATCAAAACATAGACTATGCTTCCTACACTGTTTACCTTACAGCCCATCACGTTATTGCTGTGTTAGTAAATAGAAGGGCAGTCAATTACTCATCATTATAAATACGACTTTAATCTTTGTCAGGTAAAATTGAATTCAGATTAAAAAAACTGAGGTCTTGATTACACCAAAGTCTATGAAGTAAACAAAGATAAAAATTAGGATTCATAAACCAAAATGTTATTACATCATAATGTTTATGTATACTACTCAAAAGAAGTAAAGGAACACCCGATTCTTTCATATTTCAAGAGATGAACTTTAGCAATATGAAAGAATTAGGTGTTCTTTCAACTTATTTTGAGGTGTATATACATATATGTTTAACAGGTGGTGTTGCCAGCGGTTGCCAGGAAACTGAATAAAATATTTCTATTGTATGCCTTATGATGTATTAATGAAGAATTTACAAACGGTGGCATGTCATAAATAATACAGCACCGCCAGTCTGCAGGTAACAGTTGGAAATCAATGCCGTGGCAGTGAGACAAAGTCTAGACTAGTTACCCGAAAACATGTTAACACTGAAAGTTCATGAAGTACCAGTAGTTAACATTTATAATTTTATTAGTTTTATTGCATAGCACTGAATTTTAACTCTTGTAGATGCAAATTTTCTTGATTTCATGAGTGTGAATTGAATATACTATTTTCCTTTCTTCCTAACATAAACTTGATAGTACAAAGACTACAATATTAACAAGGAATATTTTAGCTATATGGATTTCATATATCTAAAAATATTTTATTTCTTTTGTTAATTTTTTTATAATTGATTATGATCATCTTTCCTGTAAATATATTCCTCAAAAGAAGTTAAGGACCACCAATTCTTTCTAAAGACAATAATGAACCCTTCATGGAAGAACAGATTAACTATTGCAATATGAAAGAATCGGATGTTCTTTAACTTCTTTTGAGTAGTATATACAGACACAATGGCCTCCTCAACTTATCTATGTCGAGGGAAAGCCACGAACGTAAAAACACAACCCCAACCAACACGCCCAGCATCCAATCGCATCCTTCTAAACATCGTCTCAATCCTTGAGACGAGGGACAAATACACTGTGTGTGGAAGCACTGAGACATGTTTGAGAGTTTCCTGCTAATTATCGCAACTTTATTTTTTAACAAGTTTTGTCAATATGCGCAAGGCACGACCCAACTTTTTATCAGGCCTCAATCTTTTGTCTTATTCTCTTTAACATTCCGGAAAAACAGTTTTTCCTTCGGGGATCTGACATTCCACTGATAAAAGAACAGAAATAAATAGACCAGTTTTAAAATCAGTGAAGAGTTTGGTTTACCAAATATTGGGAGTTATATTGGTTTTGTTGAAGTAGGTGAATGTGCGTTTACTTTGGAGAAAATATTTAACCGTCTCCAATTTTATTTTAAAATATTTTACATATACCATGTATACAGTTAATAATGTAAGGTTTACTGTCCATGCCTACACAACATCAACTTCAGTCACAATATTTGAAAGAATAGTCATTTATTCGAAAATGAAGGAAATAGTATTTCCCCATCAACTATTTCAAACAAAACTTCCTGAAAACTCATGTCAAAAGCTTATCCAATCATTTCCCTAATCACAAGGCATGTGATTTCAATAGCAGCATATTAAGTCAAATTTACAGATATTTGAACCGAAAGCTATTTGTTCACAAATTAAGCATTTTTTTCTAAAACCTCAACAAAAGAGGACAAGTTTATACAGAAAACTCTACACCAGAATCACAAGGTATTCTTGAGTTCAGCCATCTTCAAGTCAAGTTCACTGATAGAACAGTGCAAGGTCCCCGACCGGGTACCAGTCTCCAAATTAAAAACAAACAGACTCACACGAGTGACAAGCAAGTCCACAATAGACAGTGAATCCACTCTCTGAGATCAAGATGGCCGCCAACGTGACCTCTTCTCCTTTTGTGAAGGTCTCGCACTTGTACCAAATGTGGAGAATGGATGGTATTCCTCTCAACTTGACCAATGCATTGTAAATACCCCGCCATGTTCACCTCTATTGACACAACCAAGGAAGGAGACGATTCCATAGAATATCTTTCTTATCGCGGATGAATGTTCGTGTATATTTTAGATCTGATATTGATATCAAAATGATAGGATCCTTACAGCTTATCGTACAATGTGCAAATATTCTGTCAAAAGTTCACCACGACAATGTGTTTGGCGACATACAACTGATTCTTTGAAAAGAAGTCATTCTTGTCTAAAAAATATTATTGGAAATTATACCATGATACAAGCAATTGGGAAAATGTCTTCTGCATATCGTTATGAAGCAAACTTCTCAAGTCCTGGCATGATGACAATTCTATCAAATGAACAACTCCCCCCCTCCACCACCATTTAAAGAGTGGGGGTGGGGTAGGGAGGGAGGGAGAGAGACTCTTTATTTGGTGCACAGCCATGCTTATTACCATTCTGAAATTGCAGAACTATTTGCACTGAAGCACATTAGCAGAGCATGCCGGTGGAAGGCTATCAAGGCGTAATTTAGTTGCCATGCCTCTGGGGTATCCCTACGCCTTCTCATCACAAGATGTCTGCTGTCCGTCTGCTTGAACTGAGACGATCTGAAGCATGCTGGGAGTTTTGTCTCCTCCACTCCAAGTGTCAGGCCTTTCCCAGGATCTTTTATTCATATCATTAATTTGTATTTGAGAACAATGATTTTCATAATTCCAAATTCTTTTCATAATCCATAATTTTACATTTTGCAATTTGTGTTTTATATCAACTGTGCAGTTCATATTTTAAATATCAAAATGGACTGATTGTCTGATACTATTTCACTAAATTTATTTTCCATTATTTATTGTTTGCCATTTTATTTGGCAATCTGTATTTCATACCATTTGTGCAGTTTATATGTTAAATATCAAAATGGACTGATATGAAATCAATGCTACCATTTCAGTTGTAAAGTATATCGATTAATTTCAATCTCTGATACCTAATATTTGCCTTTCATTTTGCAACTTATATTTTAGATAATTTGTGCACTTAATATGCATATTAAAAAGGACAACGCTACTATTTCAGTTGTATATTTATCAATTATGACTGATGACAAATCCCACACCAAGATACCAACACAAACAATATCAAATCTCTCTGAACCCTGATCTCAAATGTATACACAGACAAAACTGCCTTTCTCTGACACTGCAGTAATATGAGCTATGTTCATGTTTATTTCGTCCATCAGTAGCGACAAGTCACCAGCGTTCCATGCATTGATGTCTCGATTACATGGTAAAAAGTTCAAAGTAATTTTGTCACTAGTTTAAACTAGTCACCAAACCACTATTCAATGACTGTGTGTGTGGCAGGCAGACCTGACATGGCGTGAGGAAGGTATTCAAACTCCACATCTGTCAGCTGCTACAATGGCTACTTGTTGAACAGGTGCAGTCCAATCTGTACGAGGAAATCTACCTGTAATTAACATTCAGGTGACCACCAAGCACCTGTAATTTAAACATGTGTTGTCATTTTATCAGATTCATGAATATACTAGTTTCTGCAAAACTGTTTTTCATTTCAGTACTATTATTTCTATTCATTGACTATAATGAAGTGAGTGAGTGAGTATTGTTTTACGCCGCTTTTAGCAATATTCCAGCAATATCACGTTTGGGGACACAAGAAATGGGCTTCACACATTGTACCCATGTCGGGAATCGAACCCGGGTCTTCGGCGTGACAAGCGAACGCTTTAACAACTAGGGAGTATAATGAAGAGAAATGTAAGTGATCATGAATATTTTGGGGGATCTTCTGTTTTTTTCTGTTTTTTTTAAGGTACTTGAGTGTTAAGTCTTCACTAAAAAAAATAAATCCAAAAATTATTCATGATCCTAATTTTTAATGTTCAGTATATTTGACTTTCAAACGGTATTAATAAAATTCTATGTTTGAGTTTATTTAAGCAATATATTTAAAGATAGAAGCTATCATAACTGTCGGACCATCTGGACATATTTCACAACATGACAACGAAACTTACAGGGGTACGAACCACAAAGGTCATCCCATTGTCAAAGGGATGTAATCGATCTGTGAGTGTATTAACCTGACTTGTCACAAGAAGAAATCTACCCCCATCCCTCCCCAGGAATACCCAGCTCTCACAGCCTGTGTGTCCCAGAATGTCACACACTTTGAAATCTCGCTGAAACATCACATCTTGTAGTTGACAATCCAACAAAAGAATAACTTGATGTGTTACAGCTGAGCGACCCATCAGGACAGTCCTTTAACCCAGAGGGCAGCTATTAGGTTTAATTTTTTCCCTTAAAATTTCATTCAAATTTTTCATTTACAAAATCAGTACCTCATGTGGCATCTTGTTTGAAAGCTTGTTTCCTAAATCAATCAAAAACACAAAAATTAGAGACTGAAAACTGGTATTAATTGTTATTAAAAATAGCTAAACCTAAAACTGTTAACCCAAAATAAAACACTCTAACAATAAGAAATTCATTTAACCATCCAAATCCTCCCGGGAATAATGGCGTGACTTGTATGTGAGCAAGTTGCCTTGAAGTCCTGTTCATCCAAGTGTGACCGAGCTATCATATATGATGTATGCTAGGGGAGAAAGCATTCATGCAGAAAACATTGACCTAAATAAGTCATGTCAGTCAAATCATTAGTCATCATAAAGTTCTCAAATATTTGACACTTAATAACATCGACCCCATCTCAGAAACATGAAATATACTTTGATATTATACATTTTGCATACATATACGAGTGTTGAAGTTATTTTTCTCAAATTTCAATACTGTCTTCATTGAATAAATATTATTCCTAAAAAGTATTTTCAAATACTTTTGGTGCTAATTGTTCCAGTTACCAGGGAAACATCAAAGAACTCTTAAAATCTGTCGCATGCGCAAATACATTTCAGTCCGAATTGCCTTTCAGAGAAAACACATCTTATATTCATAAATTTTGCCTATAGCTATGACAAGTTATTATATTTTTTATATTTCTTGGTGATATAAATCTTTTCAAAATGAATGACATGGTCTCCATAGTAACTAGCCATGCATAGCAAAATTAGGTCAAAGATTGTGGAATAACATTACGTGAATCTGCCTATCCTATGAAAGTTTGAAAGGATTGCTATGATTATGTTTTTTCATGGAGTGAGTGTTTTCATCGTGTTGTATAGAACCCAGCACGGATCCCCATCAAGAGGAACACCTCGGCCAACTTTCCCACGATATTTAGCTGCCGCTGCCTTACAACTAAATGTGACACATTACTGTACTCGAAACGCATAGAATCAATGCACCCTTCAACTGATGACACAGCAGTTTTGTTTAATCCTTTTATGAATTGTATGACCGAAGACCACAGCTCAAATTGAATCTAATACTGAATTACAATTTTGTATTTAATTGTCACCAAAACAGTTTGTTATTTCACACATATTCAACAAACTACATCATGAATGCAAGTCATGCGAAGAACATTTGCATGTAGTGAGCGGCCCCAAGGTCAAGGTCCCTGACGCAGACATTAACACATGAATTCAGCTGTGCTCTCACTGAATCATGATCGGACAACACAACATGAATTCAGCTGTGTCATGAAGTCACATGTCTGTTGACCATTTCACAAGTTTCAACCAAATGCTACAGTGAAATCATTGCACATCGAGAATCCTTCAGTGAAATCATTGCACATCGAGAGTCCTTCAGTGAAATCATTGCACATAAAGAGTCCTTCAGGGAAATCATTGCACATTGAGAATCCTTCAGTGAAATCATTGCACATCGAGAGTCCTTCAGTGAAATCATTGCACATCGAGAATCCTTCAGGGAAATCATTGCACATCGAGAGTCCTTCAGTGAAATCATTGCACATCGAGAATCCTTCAGTGAAACCATGACACCACAAGAGTCCTCCCATGAAATCATCATGATCATGGAAACAGATTTCACTTTGAAAGGTGCTAGCTATGTAAACCACGTTTCACTGAGGATAAAAACATACACCAGGACAATTAGGATCTTGGCCCCCAAAAGAGCACAAAAAAAACCTATTCCAAATCATTCCATGCTTACCATGTACACCTCAAAGGAAGACCCCGGGAAACAAGATCGATCTATTTTGCCTTAACTCCCAAATTGATTGAATCCATGTTACGTATGAACTCTGTGAATAACCTCATCACTATAATCTGGTCACGAGTGCATGACGTCTGCCAGCCAAACGCTCCGTAGTTGTCTTCGATTTAACACTAACATCATTCAGTCCCTTCAAAGGATTAATCCTTTCCTCCATGTTAACAGGTCATCTAATGGGATTGTTGTGTTAGGTTTTCATATTTTTTATTTTGGACAATATGATATTTCTCTGCCATGTCTTTATTCATTATCTTGTAAGCATGGAGCCATATTTTAGAAGATCACAACATAATCCATGTTCTTAAGTATTGTTCCTTGCAAATTTGTTTCATCAACCATAGATGGCTTGATGATGAGACAGGCCTCCCATAATGCATTGTTTGAAAGTTCTCCCATAATGCATTGTTTGACAGTTCTCCCATAATGCATTGCTATTTATAACAACATGCATGTTCCAAATCAATGATATCCCTAAATAATTGATACCTATTGATTGGCAATTAACATGATTAAAGAACGCCGTTTGCAAGGTCGTAATAAAAAAACTACTATATACAGAGTCTCGCGCTCATAAATACTCTGAATACTGACATGTGTGGGAACCTAATGTCAAATGTATGATTTCGTGGAAATTTACTGAAATCATTTGAACTTCATTATCAGAAATGAATTGTATTACCTGTCCTCTATTGTCTTCCAAGCCATTATTCTGATTGAAAGATATATCGAATGAAAAGGTTAACAAAAAATTCCAATGTAAACTAACAGATACATTCAGTTGCACATCTGTCTAGATTCAAAGAGCAAGACAATGTCTCAGCACTCCAAGACAAAGTACTATTTTCCATCAACTGTTTTCATCATAATGCATAATTAATAACCACAGAAAGGTAAAAGAGAATTTGAACCAGACGGGTAGCTAAGAGGCGAGCTTATGGCAAGATGATGCTTGATAGAGTTTGGTAATTTGAACCACGTTAATGAAATATTCATAGTAATTTCCCATTATGCAAATATAATGTTTCCTTGATATCGCTTTGTTCCTACAGCCGGTTGTACTAATTTCACAAGCACCATGACATCCAAATAATAAATTGACAACAAAAGAGGTTTTCAAAAAGAAATACATTTTACTGTTTTCTGCATCAATTGACATGACAGGAAATTGTGTTTTCACAAAACGTCATGCTAACTCATTGTTAAATCACAATTATCCCCCTACACCACAACTTCATCAACTTATTATGAAGAGAAATAATTGTCCTCTAACAATGTGTGAAGTTGACAAAATGAAATGTTCGAAAACATTCTAATTTCATATCACAAACAGTTTGTGATAAGATTTGTGCAAGCTGAAATTAAAACTTAAAACATTTTACAAATCTGTCTTGAACATTCCGGTCTCAGGAGTATTGAACATGGCAAAGAGTCTGGCAGTGTGATGCGATTGGGAGATGATTCAGAAATTACTTCGAAAAAATAAGTTTTGGGGTAGGAAAAAAAAAAAAATTTGTCTAAAAAAATCCCACAACCACCCACTCTAATCCAGAGTATCAATGGCCTGTTCCTATTAAAATTACACTTTAGTATTTACAGTGAACATGTGAAGGTTTACGTTATTTATTAACAATCATAATTTCATTGCGATTGTAAACCTACCAAATATGTAAAATATTTCATTCCAACAATAACAATTCAATGAACAGCTGGATGACAATCAATAATATCCAAGTTAATACATAAACAACACTGGGTACCTTAGTCCATAACAGGGGGCACGGGTGGCCCAGTCGTCTAAGGCGCCGCAATTCGCAGTGCAGAGTTGCGTCCCTTGGGCACGCCAGAAACCTATGATTGTGGGTTCGAATCCCGGTTCGCCCCGATTATGTTTCTAGGTTTGTCAGCACCATACCCGTGCTCGTGGGTTTCACCGAAGTGGTAAACGTCTGAGACCTGCATCACTTCGGGTTTTCCTCCCACATTAAGCTGACACGCCGTGTTATAACTGGAATACTGTTAAAAGCGGCGTTAAACACAACTCACTCACTCACTCACTAGTCCATAACAAAGTCTCCACTATGCCTCCTTTATCTTAGAGCAATCATATATGCTGGCAATGTAGAGGGCGGATAACTGGTGAGGACCGTTTTAGACACATTGGTACCATTGTTGCTAAATACTTGTACGTACAAATTGGGCAGTTCATGTTTCATAATTTGTTTGACTTTTCAGACATTTCAAATTTATCTGCAATTAAAACACATCTCTGGCAGAATCCTATTGTCTGATTGTTTAACACTCTGTTGTTCTTCTGGAACGGACAGTTGTTTGTCAATTATAGATCTTCAAATACTAGTTTAGGAACCTACAAAAGTATGAAGAGCTGTGTATGCATTGTAAATATCACTCGGAAACCCAAACTCACTCACTCATTCATTTTGAATTATCCAAAATATTCAGAGACATTTCTTAAGAAACAAACATTACCATAATTCATGAAAACAAATCATAGTTTTTCATTTAAATTCTGAGAAAAGAAATACAAATATTATGAACCAAAAACTATTTTCTGAAACACTGCACAGACATGCATACTGAGACCATCCCTGCAGGAAAGACTGCCATGAGTCACATTTCTCAAGGTCACTAATTACCTCTTGTTAATTGCTTTTGTTCATTCATGCGTGAATTCCTTTAATCATTCCTCTTCCTGCTTATGTAATCCCCTTTGCCCCAAGCCCCTCCATTAAATCCCTGCTAATCCACAACAAACGGTATGACATCACCTCCCACTACAATCTCCCCTTTGAAGCAATTTGTAGAAATCTTAAGCACTTAATTAAACAAAACCTTCCTTTGTCCCAAATGCTTTTATCTGAACACCATTACACACAGAATGTCACACACTGTCTTGAATAAATGTAAGAATTTGAATAAACCTCAGCTCTCTTTCAAAAAGATTGTACTAAGTCTTAAGACAATTAGTATAAATGGCTGTAGCTTATTCTGCATCTGTGATCACATAATCGTCTTAGGGAGTTGTCCTGATGTCTATTTACGACGGACGGATGCACTAGGGTGCTTACTCCGTAATTAGCCAACACCCTTGCTAATTAGAGTTCATGCACGAGAAGGAGGCCATTGTCTGTTTGAATCACCGATCAATTTAATTTACACTGTCTCGACATAATGGACAGTATCATGTATTTGAAGAATTCTCCAGACTGAGATACCGGAAATGATGCAAGTAAATATTTAAATGTGGTATAAATAAACATGGACCATCTAGGTAATAAACATCCATCTCGCTACTGATGAAGAGGGTCAGAAACGAGCGTTCCCCATGCACTCCTCTTTAAAATGCATGAAATATACACAAGCTTTCCAAAGGTTCAAATGAACTTTATATAATGCTGAAATGGATGAACAAATAATCTTGCTGAAATGCCGGCTATACAGCCAGTACATAGTCATGTAACTGTTATAATGCCATGTCCACAAACCATGACAGATGACCTTCTTCTCTATAGTGCCAGTCAGTCATCAATATGTTCCTGAGTGACAACTTGTTGTAATGACATGTCCACAAACCATGACAGAATTATACCTTCCCCTCTATAGTGCCAGTTAGTCATCAATATGTTCCTGAGTGACAACTTGTTGTAATGCCACTCCGACAAATAGTCATTTACCTGTAGTTAAATGGACTTCATGTAATGCCCAACTGATTTGTCAGCCTACCAAACTAAAGGGATAAACTGCTAACTCTCCAACATGTCACAATGCGCAACTTCCAGACACCATGGTATTATAAGGGAAAAGATTGTCTAAAACATTCTTTCATATCTCAATACTTGCTGTAAGTGTGTTTCAACATGTTTGTTATTAAACGCCACGCTCAGCAATATTCCAGCTATATGACGGCGATTTGTAAATAATCAAGTCTGAACCAGACATTCCAGTGATTGATATCATGAGCAACGGTCCACGCTGTTAGTATTGAGACTGATGTTAACTACTTAAAATATTTCTTAGTAGTATATAACAGAATTATAAACACCTGATTTTTTCATGATGCTTAAATCTGTTGTGTATAACAACAAACAACAGTCCAATTGTAGGTGTTCCTTAACTTGTTTTGAGTAACATATCATGATATATATATAGTTCTAACTTAACCTTCAGCCATTAACCTCCAAACAATACCTGGATTAAACTTTCAACTTCAAATGCAACATTGCTGTTTGTATTGAGAACTGACAATAACAAGACACATAAAAATATTTCTTTAATAAATTGTTAAAATGTTATCTTGAATTTGAGCCTGAACATAACAAAGCCCATTTTGTGGACTTCATGATCTGAAGAAGCTGTGCAGCTCAACCTGTTCATTGATCAAATAATTGATTGATAAAGCCTTTGTGTTTGTTGAATAATTTCTTCAAATATTATAAAGAATTGAGCTGGGAAGGCGACCATACTCGACCGCACAGGACAAACAGCTGGTCTTGGAGCAAAGTATTACAACAGCGACTTTCAAAAGTCACACTTCAAATTAGGTCAGCATTTCCAAATGGATGTAAAATAACATTGTATTTATAACTCAAAAATGAAATATTTTTATAACGGTTACTCGTTAAATACTCTCAATATACTAAAAACATCTTTAGAGCTTATTTAATCAAATTATAAGTCAAAAATATGTTTTTATATAATTTTAGTTGCATGATAATTGGGTAGATATTGTCTAGAAATAATGTTTGATGAATACTCCTTTAGCTGAATGATAATATTTACATTGAAAATAATTATCAAAGATTGACAGTTTTCACAACAATGAAATATTCCCATGTTTCACATGAGCATCGTCAATGGCGTGAGCGTCTATTATTAGCCAAACCCTGACAGTCAAATTCCAAACACATGTGTCCTGTCTCAGATGAGATTGTGAATGTGAAATGTTGTGATGTGTCGTGATAACGACTAAAATATCACTTGAAGCCAAGCATTATTCAAAACATTAATAACACTATGGTAATAAACAAGTGTCATAATTTCAGTCCATAACAGCTATTTCTGCCCCGACACAATCCTTATGGCCAAACAGAGGCATAAAACCAGAAGATATTTCTTGGCAAGCAGTCCCCACACGTAACATCACATCAAATAAAAAAATAAATCTCAATTTGAACAAACTTTATGATCCTTCGTGAAGGTCACAGGAATTTTTTCATCCCAGGATCATGAAAGTCCAACAACGATAATGTGAAACGGGCCAGAAACAAAACTTACTGTTTGGTGGGGAATTATCCATGATGAAGTAAAGCCTTTCCGAGAGAAACGCAAACGCTCTGCGTCGAGATCTCCACAGTCAGAGACAGGACTAAGTGGAAAAGTATTGTGGATCTGTTCAGTAAACTCCGCAAGTTGTGTAGTGAACGAGAACACTGTTCAGTTGTTCAGTCAATAGTTCAGCCTCAATACCCAGCCCTTGCTGGTAATCATGTACGGAAGAGTCACAACACATTCCTTCCCCTGTAGCTACGGTCAATCAATACCAGGTAGGTAGGTCTAGGCACATCCAGGTCAGGTAATACCTGCTTCATAAATACATACAAAACCAACTGCCAGGTAGACTGTCACGTCGGCTCAAACGTATGATTCCAACAACTTGGGGTGCACAGTGATTCCCTTGGATGTCCTGGCCAATGACAAGACTACAAATACCAAATTGATCGGTAAATTGATCCCAGTGACACAAACAACAGTTTTGGAGCTATATTCTTCAAGGTCTGGCTACCTCCAACTCCTGACTTGAGTCAGTGTCCAAACTTGTGGTCACTCTAACCCTGAAGCCTGGCCTCTTTGTAGCTGCCCGGTCAAGCGTGGAGGTCTGTACACTTGAGCTCACACACTGATCTCAGCCTAAAGCCAATTAGATAAGCTGACAAAGAAACATGGCTGTCTCCAACTTGTCCTAAAATGTCCAAATCTTAGCCGAGGACTGAATCCTCTATGAACTCTTCGGATGAGATTTTTCACTTCTCTCCCTCTCCAACTCGGCCTGATCAAGAAGCTGTGACCTGTTTTGCCAGACTAAAGCTTGGCAGGTAGGAAGGCCTTGCTGTGCAAATACACCTGTCACCCCTGCAGGCCGTCAATGGATCCTTCTAATAACCTGAGCAATTAAAGAATGGTGGGCTTGGGGATTATCTGTAGGGGTGCTGGGGTTCTTTCAAAGAAGTTGGCTTGTTTTTAGTGGGGTGTGTGTTTTACACACATGGGAGTGTTGTTTAGAGAGTCTGGGGGGTCAGAAACCCGAGTGAGAAGACTGGGAGCTGGAGAGAAGGGGTGGGGTATTAGTATTGGGGGGTAGGAATTTTGGTAGGAGGGGGTTAGGATTTCTTGGTGTCACTGAAAGGAGGTCAAAATATTTGTGGGGAAAGAAATTATATTTGAGTGATAGGAGGGTAGGGACTGTCATTCATACGTTGTTGGGGTGGGGGTGGGTTAAACTGGGGGGGGGGGGGGGGGGGGGGGTGGTGGTTTTGAAGAGTTGGGGATTCAAGCTGGCTTTGGTAGCCTGTAGGGAATAAGAGGTCTATCAATTCTACCAAGAAATATGTCTACCTACATACATGTCTGTGTAGATTAAAATTTCAAGTTGATTCCATGTGTATGGCGTTGTGGCGCATGGAAAGGATTGAGGGAGGGGGACTTCTTTTAACCCCCACAGCCTCGAAACACATTTGGAGTCCTTCCACGGTGATGAAACTCATGTGTGAACAACCTGCAATCAGCCAGTCTGTAGTGACTAACGTGCAGGACCTGAGCCCCATAAATTACATAACACCGACTGTATTTCAATGATTGATATATACAAGCCTCATCAGTGATAACCAGGAACTGATTCTGAACCAAGCTGGGCATCTATCACCAAGAAATTAATTAAAAGATATTACATTTGACAGTCGCCTGTGTTCAATTTATTAACGACTATATATCCTGAGGGTTCTCATTAATATCAAGGAAGTAATAAAATTGAAAATTGTATAAAAATTAATTTCCATTCTTTTTGTACCCTAAAAAAATGTATAATTTCAAAAATATATAAATTAGTATTTCATTCTCAAAGGTATTCAAGAAAGGAACTTGGACATTCCCAGGAAATATTTTGTAAAAATATCTCAATCCTCAGCCCTGGTAACAAAAGAAAGTTTGATGGTGAAACCTTTGGATGATTTGACTAACGACAAAATCTTAGTTAGATTATCCGGATTAAACAAAATGATTGTGAGGTGGTTGTTGACAGACTGCGTGAGACCACAATCGACATGTTTAACCTTTGGACCAGGATCAAACAGATTACAACGAAGCTGGCGAGCTCCACGGGGGAAACAGGAGATTTGCAGTTTCTGAGGTAATCAGTTGGGGTTGTTCAGTGATGTACTCAGATCATTAAGTCATCCATTAAGTAACAAACAAAATAAGGCAAATTGTTGTTACCTCATTTCAAAATTTGTTGTGTAGGCATGTTAAAAAAATTAGAAAAAGAAATTTTCTGTGATGTGTGTATCAACAATGTTTTTATACTTTTAGGAAAACAAATTGAAAAAAAGAATGTGACTGGTTGTGGAGAATTTTCACTTATGATTTTATTGATATTGAACTTAGATTATGTTTTACAATAAACTGAAAAATAAAACATTGTATTTTTCATACACACTTCAGAATAGCTGCCTGAAGAATTAAATTTTAAAAATTGTAAATTCCATGATAAATGGTTCAAATTGGTGTCCATACTTTTCAAGTTTTATAATATTTTACCCATGCTCTTCATTTAAATGAAATAATACTTCATCGATATTTGTAATCCCGAATACATTCTCCTCATTGTCTGACGAGCAAGAAAAACAAATCTCTGTAAATACGAGGTCATCACATGGTCCTTTTGTACAAAAAACACATTAAGTCCACAACTCTCCACGTCGTTCAAACATCTAATGGGACATCATTTCATCACCAGTCAATAACGACGTCAAATGTGACCAAAACAAAACAGTCCATCAGAAAAGCACACAGAGGATCCTCAGTAAGCCATGTTCAGTAGGAAGGTTTGTTTTCATGTTGTAATGTTATAATCAATATGATGTCTTTCTGCAACTACTTGTTACTTTGGCCTTAAAGACGGGCATATTTATATTTAATAGCTGTGCTACAGACTCATTGATTGTAGATGCTAACCAAATACTTGATGTAATATATACTGTGAGTATCTTGTTAGACCTGTTTCAAAACACAACAGGGGGCACGTGTGGCCCAGTCGTCTAAAGCGCAGGGATTCGCTGTGCAGAGTTGCGTCCCTTGGACATGCCAGAAAACCATGATTGTGGGTTCGAATCCAGGTTTGCCCCGATGATGTTTCTAGATTTGTCAGCACCAGCTCGTCAGCTCGTGGGTTTCACCAAAGTGGTAAACGTCTGAGACCTGCATCGGGCTTTCCTCCAACATTAAGCTGACACGCCGTGATATAACTGGAATACTGTTAAAAGCGGCATTAAACCAAACTCACTCATACACTACCTGATGAAGATTATGTGCCATCAGGCTAATTGTCATCCCAACCTGGTTTGCCTGGTCCAATCTAACCATGTGTCTCCAAATCAATGGTCATCAACATGTTTTGTTGTTGTTTGTTTGCTGTTTCACGCCACACTCGGCAATATTCCAGCTTTATGACGGCGGTCTGTAAATAATCAAGTCTGGACCAGACAAACCAGTGATTGACATCATGAGCATCGATTCACGCAATAAGGATACGATAACATGCTTAAACCAAGTCAGTCAGCCTGACCACCCGATCCCGTTAATCGCCTCTTACGACAAGCATAGTCCCCTTTTACGACAAGCATTGGTTGCTGAAGACCTATTCTACCCCGTATCTTCACGGGGGAGGCAAGCAGAGGTTGCTGAAGACCAATTCTACTCCTGTATGCTACTTAGCTCTAAGACCTTCAGAAGTCTGTATACTTGAGTATGGGAGTTACGATCATCTTAGCGCTACAACTGTCATAAGTCTATGGTCATGTATGGCAGTTACGATCATCTTAGCGCTACAGCTTTTGCAATCTATGTACGGGAGTTACGATAGTCTTTGCACTATGGTTGTCATTAATGCATGTCAAAGTGCAGGAGTTTAAATCTCTTAGCGCTAAGATCGCTCCGTGGAAAATGCCCTGGTGCTGATACTAATTGCTAACAGTATGGGTGCTCATTTGGTTCCCTAAATAAAACCCAAACCATTCGTGCGTCAGCTCCACAAGCGCATATCTCCAAGTGATTTCTCCCTCATTAACAAATGCACCCTGCGTTGCAGCAACATTTAACATGGTCTAGTTTAAATCTACCTCCTTTGTTCTTGTCTGAAACAATCTTGCCGAGCCAGATGTAAAGCTCTGTCTGTCCCATCAAGCTATTCCCATTAAGTTAAACTAACTGCCTAGCCGCATCCTCAGCCCAGGCGCAGACACTTAATGGGCTGTTCTTAACTACAGAATCAAGTGGAAACACTAAAATCTACATTTTTAATGTTTACTGCAAAACAATATCTTCATAAATGTATATATGTATGTAGGAGGTTTCAGGTCGGTTCATTCCAGGACATTGACTGATTATTATCCAAAATGCCCTGAAGACATTTGTCGTGTTTGATGATGACATAAAAGTCGTATCTAAAACTGATACAATCATGAAATGTCATATTTGACATTTGTCTGTAGCAAAATCACTGAGACATACACACACACACACACACACACACACACACACACACACACACACACACACACACACACACACACACACACACACACACACACACACTTCTTTAATGTAGCATTTAGTCATTAAATGCAAAATGTATCAAGATTGTAGAATGTATGAGATTCATTTGCATATACAAAAGTAGATATGATTTTAAAATTATAAAAAATTAATCATTCTTTATGAGTGCGGAATACATCAGTTGGCCATATGCTCACTAAAACCACATCAGGCCTTGAAGACTGCTTGAACTAGTCATGCAACTAATAGCACATTAACTCATATTCATCAATGCATGTGAAATATAGGACACATTGACTACCATTAACACTTGTTAACCTTCAGCTTTTGAGACCGGATTCTTGCAGTTAATTTCTTCTCTCAATCCGTTATTTATTCCTAGTTGTGAAAAATCCGTACAGTCATTAATAATAAATTCCTTTTAACTCAGCATGAAGTGCTCCAATGTTAGAACCGGGCTTGTAATGAATTAGTCGCATCATCAATTACGCCACATGGTAATTAATGTATCATCCCAGGGCTATCTATTGAGTGATGGAGGGAGGGATGATTCATCCCATCACATTGGCTAGCATCCATTTTCTGCCCCCAATTCGCACATTGATGGTCAATTTGTTGATTAAAAGCTGAAGTGGAGTTTCAGAGGATTTTTAACATGTTGAATGTAATCACCATATGGGCGACTGCAGAAATCAGAAATGACATTCTCTCACATATAGTGTTTAAACTTTAATATTCTGAAATTCGTGTTAATATTTGAACTGTCATCACTATCCTGTAACATACTTCTAAGATTAGCAGTGGAATATATACCCGAAAAAGGTTAAGCATGACTTATTATATTTTTCCATAAAAATGAGCTTTTTTTTAAGTTCTTAGGTATCCTGTATGAAGTTTCTGATGAAACATATTCAAACAAAAATGCAGAATTTTTTTAATTACTAGAGTAGTGACATTTTTTTTGACAGTAGTCGTTTTGTAAAGCGTTCTTTTTGTAGATACACAGATATCTATGACATTAAAAATGTAGTTGTGCTTAACAGTTTTTCCAGAATATATTTATATTTACAATGTCATCAAAGCTGGTTTCACGGAATTTTTAAAAATATTTTCACTGAAATTTCATAAATGAGTGAGAGGAGGTTTTTTAACCGAAGATTAAACACGTACCCATGTATACTAGGATCAAACATGAAAACTTATTCCCAACCTGTTTTCCTAACAACTCTGCATCGTTAGTACACAACACAGGGGTCTGAGATGGAGATATATAGCACGCCTTCCATGAATCAGACTGTCTCAGTATTTCCTGAATGTGTAGGGACCATCAAAGAGAATTCTTGCAAACGCTTGGTGTCTTCACTGATTTTCAGTGATCTAGTTCAATACTCAATGCTATCTTGCCTTTCCTATCCAATGGAATAATCAAGACTGGTTATTCTCTGGTGTTGATGTTTCTTATTTCGTTATGATTATATATTCAACTGATTACTGTGTTGGTTTTTTATAATGACAAGAGGAAGTTTTTAGGTAAATATCATCAGTTTTCAGTGAGTGGGTGGAGTGAGGGGTTTTCATGTCAATATTTCCCAGGCACATATTTGCCATTACGGAGCTAATACCACAGCTTGTCCAACACAAATTGTTTAATAATTTTAAGATAAGCTTTGACAAGACCATGGCCTCCATGTTTGTTCTGAAATTGATACGATATAAAACAGGAAGTGAGGTCATGAAAGTTTTCGTTCAAACTGAATTTTTGCATTTTCTGAATTTATTCTGTTCCTGTGATGTCAAATGCTTTTTTAAGAAAAGACTCATTAGTTGATTCAAGATTACTCAGATATGAGCCAAAGTTGAAGAACATTTATCAGTATCCAACAAATATGCTCATTCAGGGCCAGTATATGTACGAAGTGGGCCCCGACCATGCACCATAATAAATATGTCTTTTTAAAGGAAAACATTTTAGTGAATTCTGTCCATGTTCCAGGGACGTGACTGTCAAAAGATGAGCCCTGAACATGCACACACAATGTTGGTTCCACTAATGGAATTAAAACCAATTTTTTCGGTTCTTTGTCTTGCAATGAGATTCTTGTCATGGACCTCCTTAATGACAAGGGGCGGTCGGGTAGCCTAGTGGTTAAAGCGTTCGCTCGTCACGCCGAAGACCCGGGTTCGATTCCCGACATGGGTACAATGTGTGAACCCCATTTCTGGTGTCCCCCGCCGTGATATTGCTGGAATATTGCTAAAAGCGGCGTAAAACCATACTCACTCACTCACTCACTCTTACTGACAATTATGTTCTGATGGATTGATTCACTTGGTAAACAAATCGCTGTGACATTTCCACATCGAGGTATCACGATGCTATCCTGACTCTCTCAGTCTTTATTTCACTGGAATCTACATATAAGTTTCTATTATTCATAACCCAGCGCTCACAAGTTAATGGCCTTGATGCCCTAGAAGGAAAAGGCTTTCTTCTAGTAGTATATCATGTGCTTGCTAAGTGGGACTGAACGGACAGGTTCTAAATGTCATCTCCAAGATCACATCAGAAAAATGAAAGAATATTCAGTTCTCCTGAGTCCACTCCATGAAGGACGTATTTACTTAAAAGTGCATATCGTGTTGCAGGAAGGATAAATTTACCAGGTGATTAGCGACGTTGTTTGAACGTCGTTCTCTTACAACATTGTACTGACATCTTCACAGAACACGTCATCATCTTGAGAGAAAATAGATGATCACGCTGTACAAGGTGTGTCGGCCGCTGTAACCATCACTGCGCAGACTGTGAAGAGACAGCGATGGCTGATGGTGGTGTTATTTGTTATTTACCTACTGCCACCATCGTTCCCTCTATATGATGGCAGACTGGAAATGATCTGGACCAGATGATCCAGTGATTGATATGGATGCAACACTATCAGGTTACTATGATAGTAACCAAGTCATCAAGCTGACCACACGATCTTATTTCATTCCTCTTACGACAAGCACAGGATGCTGGGGATATTCTGACCCAGGTCCCTGCTACTGAAGAGCAGGTTGTGTGAGTGAGTGAGTGAGTGAGTGAGTGGGTGGGTGGGTGGGTGGGTGGTTGGTTGGGTGAGTGAGTGAGTGAGTGAGTGAGTGAGAGGGTGGGTGGATGTTTGAGTGAGTGAGTGAGTGAGTGAGTGAGTGAGTGAGTGAGTGAGTGAGTGACTTATATGAGACCTGGTGTTTATTTGCCTCTTGTCTTTGGCTATGACCTAGCCTTGCTCCAAGGCTGTACTGAATGATAAGTCAATGGGTATTTAGTAATTTCATCTTTATAACAGGCAAGTCTAGATAAGCAGACAGCACATCTAGGACTCCAGGCTCTTACAGGTACAACATGTTCTTATTATTGACATAATCGAGGAAATATGATGTAAGCTAACAATTATTGCCCTTGAGACTTGTGCAAGTCTAGCTATCACCTGACCAGATTATTTGTAGATCTGAATATCATACAGTGTGTAGAAATACAGCAACCAATTTGAGAGACTGTGGAGATTCCGGGTTCGGGGTGGCCCCTGCCACACAATGTCATGCCTGTCGTACTAGGCGACTTCATGGATTTCAGGATCAACCTTTGTGACCTGGTTAAGAGTGTGTCAGCGATCCGATGGTGTGGATCACTGCCCCCAATATCAATCCCTGGACTGACCAGTCCAGACTCGATCATTAACAGGTCGACACCATACTGCTAATTGCGGCATTTAACAACAAACATACTATCATTTTGGAAAAGAAAGATTTCCCAGATAGCTTGTCACCATAACGTAAGGTCTACAGGCCTCCAGTGCTTATAGAGACAGGGTGTTTTTTAGGGTAACCACAGTAATCTTCAGCAACATTTGTTGATCTTTGTTATCTGTTACCATCAATATATTTTCAGTTTTCATAATGACAAAAAACATCTGTTAGTCTAAACAATTTACGATCTTACATAAATAAAATTCGGTTCTCATAATAAATTATTTTTTTACAACCCTCTTCCCATAACACAAAACAAATGCGATAATGAATAATAAGTTCTGTATATGATCATTAATGAAAAATGTATCCCACGATTTGAAAGTCACCTAAATTGTTAATCAAAAAATGAAAAGTCTGTCTCCAGTTAACAAGTTTCTTTCTATTCAATTCTCACAGTACAAAAGTTCAAGTTACAAATAGCCTGGCTGCAGACGAGTTTGTTTGGAATGTCTCGCCAGCTGGTTTTTACACTAAACCCAAATTTCTCATGAATTAACATCTGCATTTTGTCACACACAGATGCATTCTGGGAAATCACATTGCTTCCTGTTGTATGCAAGAACACGTTCCACACAACTAGCAATGCATATCATGTTGAAATTATCAATTAATCTACATCACTGTTTTAGAGTTATGAGTCTGTGACTATCTTTTTCATGTGATATTTTGTTTAATGTTACAAGTAAACATTTTTGGAAAAGTGCATTAAAATTTTAAATAAGATTCATCAATTCTCTTTTTTTATCAAAGAAAACAAAAGTTCATGTCTTATCTGATCTAACAAAATTTTGCATGGGCAGAGCTGAACTTTTAAATATCCATACTAATCAAAATATTTTTTGTAAAAAGCTACACACAGATGTTCCTAAACAAAGAAAGAGGTTTTCAATATAGGGTCGATGAAGAAAACAAAAGGGAGATAACTCTTTGTTTAAATGAACAAATAAATTGATGTCAAACAGCGGGAAAACTTCTTATAAAATTTAATCATTCCATAGAAAAGAAAAGATGACTCCATAGCCATATCTCCTTGATTGAAGAGTTCTTCCAAGGGAGGTAGCATTGCGGGGAAGATCAAAAGTTCACAAGGTGACAGAGCTGAGAGTGTGTCAATATTTTGTCAAGAATCAAAGATAGGAGCAAATTTTGTGTTTTCACAGGTGTCGAGCTCGAGAATCAAACAATCAGGAACACTTTAAACACAGCTTAATTCTTCAGATTGTTGGAATGAATTTCCATCAAATAATACGTCTACTGTCTCAAAGCAAACACTTCTCGTGAGCAGCAACAGGCCATATTTGAACAGTTCATAAGGTCTCTGAAGGAATTGTTTCTGAAATATCACACAATTTTCACAATCATAACAAAATTTCCAATCCAAAACGTCTTTTGTGAAGAACAAAACAGATTCATTTTTTGTATGTTGATGTTATTTTGGTAAAACTTGAAATTTGAAAAAAATATATTGAAAAGTTTGAAGTTCATGTGCTACTAACAGTTATCTCCTTTGTGTTATTTGTATGCTCTAAATATATTCATACTTAATGAAAATAAATTGTTGCAATAAAACACCCTTCTCAAAGATTCCATCAGGAAAAATAGCGGTGAAAAGTGTGTGAATGGATCACTGAAAATCAGTGATGACACCAGGTGTTTGCAATGAGGGTCATCATGTCCTGCTCTACTACTAGCACCCGTCACTCACGGAATACAAAGACAACAGCCTGTAGGTGCTGTGTAGTCTTTTGGACCACTGAAGGAGGAACAATTGGGACGCAAACCAGTGGGACGTTCGTTGATAACAGATTAGTTCGTATTTAAGTAAAACAACAAAGTGAAATGGTTGGGACGTAAAATTAAGTGGTTGAGACGTAAAAAAGAAATGGATGGGACATATAATTAAGTGGTTGGGGTATAAGATAAAATGGTTGGGACGTAAAAAAGAAACGGTTGGGACATATAATTAAGTGGTTGGGGTATAAGACAAAATGGTTGGGACGTAAAAAAGAAACGGTTGGGACATATAATTAAGTGGTTGGGGTATAAGATAAAATGGTTGGGACGTAAAAAAGAAACGGTTGGGACATATAATTAAGTGCTTGGGGTATAAGATAAAATGGTTGGGACGTAAAAAAGAAACGGTTGGGACATATAATTAAGTGCTTGGGGTATAAGATAAAATGGTTGGGACGCAAAATAGAAATGGTTGGGACATATAATTAAGTGGTTGGGGTATAAGATAAAATGGTTGGGACGTAAAAAAGAAACGGTTGGGACATATAATTAAGTGGTTGGGGTATAAGATAAAATGGTTGGGACGTAAAAAAGAAACGGTTGGGACATATAATTAAGTGGTTGGGGTATAAGATAAAATGGTTGGGACGTAAAAAAGAAACGGTTGGGACATATAATTAAGTGGTTGGGGTATAAGATAAAATGGTTGGGACGTAAAAAAGAAATGGTTGGGACATATAATAAAGTGGTTGGGACGTAAAAAAGAAATGGTTGGGACATATAATTAAGTGGTTGGGACATAAATTAAAATGTCCGGGATGTCAAATGAAATGGTTGGGACCTGAAAAGAAGCACTTGGGACGTAAAACAAAGCCTTAGAGATAGACAGTTGTCCCAGTCATGTTAAGTAACAGACAACATGGTATGTATCGGAGCAGCCTGCCTGACAACTGCCTCCCCACCCAGTGAGTCACAGGACATACTTGGACACTGACACAGAGATCCTTGAATCTCACAGCCCGGTGTATCTCGACAACCCAATCACGCTGTACAAGGTGTAAAGCCTGCTGTAACCATCACTACGTAGACCCTGAAGAGACAGCGCTGGCTGATGGGGGTGTTATTTCCCCACGGTCACCATGGTTCCCTCTATATGATGGCAGGCTGGAAATGATCTGGACTGGACGATCCAGTGATTGATATGGATGCAACACTATCAGGTTACTATGATAGTAATCAAGTCACCAAGCTGACCACACGATCCTATTTCATTCCACTTACGAAAAGCATAAGATGCTGGGAATATTCTGACCCAGGTCCCTGCTACTGAAGAGCAGATTGTGTTGATTGAGTGATTGATTGATTGATTGATTGATTGATTGATTGAGTGATTGAGTGAGTGAGCGAGCGAGTGAGTGAGTTTGGATGAAGGCCCCTTTTAAAAACTTGATGTGGGAATGAAGCTGATTTCATGCAGGGTTTAGAAATTTACCAGAAAAATAATCAAAGTATGCATATATGAATATGTTCTATTTTAAAAATATGTATGTATCGCTCTAAATTCTCATCATATTTATGACACAACTCACGCATTAATATTCAAAACATATGCGTGTGTTTTTTTGTAAGTCTCCAGCTGATCAGTGATCAATCCCCTATGTATACTACCCTACACTTAGGATACTGAAATAATCAATATACTATTGTCCCTAAAACAAACATTACTGAAACACACCTGCCTTTCCCTGCTGCTTTCCTGGAAACTACCTAATAACGATAAAGGATTAATGATTTCTCCTTACAGACAATGACTACATAGGCAATTCTGTTTGTTCTTTGGTGGTGAAATCAATATGTCTGATAATGAAATACCACAGTGTTGTTTTCATTTGCAACATTTATTGATAAACTTTCCCTTTGTGTAAAAGAGTTCTTATTGATCAGGTTTTTGTAGGTAGGATAAACACCTCGCAAGTATTTGATGTCTTCTAGAATAGTTCTTTGAAACAATGAGAAGTTGTTAGCAGTTACTAACCTTGGAATCCTGAGTTTCGCTTTCTTTTCTTAAAGATAATGACAATATTGAACTTTTTACCTCAATAGATATGTCATTCACACAAAAGCGATGTCAAAACTTTAAATAATTGTTTATAATAATATTAGAAATAATCATATCATAAAAATGTAAAAAAAAGCTCACTTTCGTATTTCTTTCTTGAAAATTAAGTTTATTATTGCGCCGATGTATAACTCATCTTGTATATAAAGTTGGTAAATAACCTAGAATTAACAAAATGGTGATATTAAGTCTCTAACAATCAACATTCATAAATAATTGTTATAAAATGTTAAGCTTTTTTAGCTTCTTTTTTATTTTACAAAAACCAACATGATTGAAATTCAAAACAAAACTGACTTCTGGTTCCTACATTTTAAAAACCGACTGAAATGTGAAGTATAAATGTAAAGTGACAAAACTCTTAACTAAACTATCTAGAAGCAGGATCTTCAGTTGCTATGGAAACCAGGTAACCAACACGACAGATAAGCGGAGGTGTCTCCTCATTTACTACAATGTAAGCCACTTAATCGGCCTGTCCATTGCTTGTTGATCTAACCCTGGGCAGTCAGGGAAGCGACACTACCGCCCTGACAACTTATCAACATGACCTCCTGTTGACTGCACTTATCGATCACATATTTAACGTGATCAGTTTTCAGGAAAGTACCTTGTCACTCTGGCATGCCATACATGACTTGTCATCTGCTTTGCGTTATTCCCAGGAATCTTAATTACATGTCACAAATACTTTTCAAATTCAAAATTTAAATTCTTATACTTCGCCATATACTACACAACTTTTGACAGGGATGTTTCCATATTTCCATGACACACAAAACTGATTGTCATATGTCAAGCGTATATTTGAATAGAACGACATTTCTGATTATCCCTATCAAGGGTTGAGAAGTATATGTTTTTAAATTCCTTACAATTTTTTTATTTTAAAAGGCAGTCAACCAACATATACAACATAATGAGAACTCCTGACATTCTTACTTTTTTAACCTTTTTTTTATTTCTTTATTTCCACACAGTTCAACTTTCACAGGTTACGTTTCACTTTTAAATTTAATATGCATGACAATGTGTGACATATTATACATTTGTTTCTTTGTTGTTTAACGCAGCACTCAGCAATATTCAAGCTATATGGCGGCAGTCTGTAAATAATCAAGTCTGGACCTGACAATCCAGTGATTCACATCATGAGCATCGATTTACTCAATTTGTTGGTTTGTTGGTTTGTTGTTTAAAGCGGCACCCAGCAATATTCCCCATATATGACAGCAGTCAGTAAATAATGGAGTCTGGGCCAGACAATCCAGTGATTGATATCATGAGCACCAATTAACCCAATTGGGATACGATGACATGCATCAACCAAATCAGCGAGTCTAACCACCCGTTAGTCAGTTCTTACGACAAACATAGTTGTCAAGCATGGGTTTCTAAAGACCTATTCTACCACGGATCTTCACAGGTCATATTATACATAATAGCATGTGATATATGTATGCATGATCAACTACTACATGCATGAGACTGTGATATACACATGATTATCACCTGAGTATGTCATCACACATATATTGTACATATCATGTTACTATCACTCATTGCTGACAGGTGAAATTGATCACACCTTCTTGGTGTCAAAATGCCATTACGCCTTATACTTCCCCAGTGTGCTATTGTCCATATCAGCCCTTTCACTCAGTGAGTGTAATTGACATGCAGCGTTGTGAAATTAACATCCAATATTTCTAATCAATACCAATGCACTAAACACATGCAGCAGATGTTCATACAGCTGTGAATAACCTTCAATACACTGTGTATTCCTCTGTAATTTGAATTTCATACATGACAAAGATATGTACTTGAAAAAATGAATACCACAATATAAAAAATTGTTTCATACACACAGGTATCCGTTAAACATTTAGGATCCCCACATCGTCAAATGAAGTACAAATGTTTGAAATATGGAGCTGGAATTTTCTCACACATATACTGTCAAAGCAAACGGAAACAAACGGTATCATACTGACACAGAAGCTTGGGTCAATATTTGCTGGACAGCGGTCAAGAGATCCCAATAAGGCTTTAACAACCTTATAACGACATGGTAAACAGTCGCATAATATTCCCTTTGGTGTCAGGTCAAGACTTGACTTGTTCACAAGTAAATATCAAAACTTATCACAGTCACAAAACAGACAGAAGATACTTCTCACTAAATTGACAATCTGGCTTCTGAAACTTTGTATCAACAGGTAAGCGTTTCCATAAAACTAGTTATTACTGCTACTATATTCCACACAACAACTTCCACATATCCAACAAACTTGTAGTCCTAAGGTGAGTGTAGTTATTACTGCTACTATATGCCACACAACAAGTTTTACAAATCAAACAAATTTGTAGTCCTAAGGTGAGTGTAGTTATTACTGCTACTATATGCCACACAACAACTTCCACATATCCAACAAACTTGTAGTCCTAAGGTGAGTGTAGTTATTACTGCTACTATATGCCACACAACAACTTCCACATATCTAACAAACGTGTAGTCCTAAGGTGAGTGTAGTTATTACTGCTACTATATTCCACACAACAACTTCCACATATCCAACAAACTTGTAGTCTTAAGGTGAGTGTAGTTATTACTGCTACTATATTCCACACAACAACTTCCACATATCCAACAAACTTGTAGTCCTAAGGTGAGAGTAGTTATTACTGCTACTATATGCCACACAACAACTTCCACATATCCAACAAACTTGTAGTCCTAAGGTGAGAGTAGTTATTACTGCTACTATATGCCACACAACAAGTTTTAAAAATCAAACATATTTGTAGTCATGAGGTGAGTGCTTGGTTGCAAATTAATCAAACGCAACGATGCACTGACATTGTAGTCTTTGATGTCCTGAAGCAATTGAAACATGAAGCATCCTAAATAACATGTCTACCTATTAGTTCTCTCGACTGTATCCTATAAAATGCATGACTGACGAAGGCATTAACCCTGGAGCACATTTCCCTGCAATAGGCAACTTGATGTCAACTGTGCAAACGAGCTGGGTAGTTCACCTTGGACACTTTGTCATCCTATTTGCACACAGATTGTACGTCTTGTCTTAAATATACTGCTCATCATCTGATGGGGATAGTTCTATTTGTCCAGGTGGGGACTGCTTGTGTGTTGTCATACAAATAGTATCTGATATTACCATGGAACAGGTTTCATCACGACGAGCGAACACTTGAACCACTGTGCTAGTCTCTTATACATACACTTAACAAAAATATAAAAACTCCCAAGCAAGTTTATAACACTTTAGCAAGTCTAGATTCTCTGGTCCCTGAAATAAAAATATAAAAACTCCCAAGCAAGTTTATAACACTTTAGCAAGTCTAGATTCTCTGGTCCCTGAAATAAAAATATAAAACTCCCAAGCAAGTCTATAACACTTTGGCAAGTCTAGATTCTCTGGTCCCTGAAATAAAAATATAAAACTCCCAAGCAAGTCTTATAACACTTTGGCAAGTCTAGATTCTCTGGTCCCTGAAATAAAAATATAAAACTCCCAAGCAAGTCTTATAACACTTTGGCAAGTCTAGATTCTCTGGTCCCTGAAATAAAAATATTAAAACTCCCAAGCAAGTCTATAACACTTTAGCGAGTCTAGATTCTCCAGTCTCTTTCAATCAAAAAGTTAAAAAAACATAATCTTTAAAGTTTTCATTTCAGGGATATGCTACATAAAAAAGAAGCACTTACTTATTTCTGCCTGCATGGGAGAGCCGCAGACGTCGATCCTGTATTTCAGACACACCGACACGTTCATCGCATTGACCCCTTGACCGGGAACCTCAATGCTGTCACTGACCATTTCTAAGCACGGGTACACTGTCTCCCACTGACTTCCGGTCTCCTTGGTACGAATATCCACTTTCAGACAATATGTCGGTTCCAGGCCGATCTTCACCACCAGCATGTGGGTGGTCGAGTCAAACGATGGGGGACTATCCAGCGAGGGTATCACCAATTCTATGACAGACAGTTGGGTTTAGAGAAGGCATTTGTTCTATAGGAAAACAAGTAATCTTATATCTGACGACACTGTTTCATAAAAGAGATACGTGACAAAATATGATTAGTTTCAAAA